>NC_048895.1:57904231-57943597 GCF_011077185.1 Oxyura jamaicensis
TTTCTTTCTTTCTTTCTTTCTTTCTTTCTTTCTTTCTTTCTTTCTTTTTCCCCTAATGAGACATTTAAACAGATCATCTGATAACATCAGGAATTTCTCATCTTTTTGGCTGAAATAGTATTTTGGCAAAATTGACGTGATATTGTGAAATATTGCTTTGATATTGCCTTTTTAATTTGGAAGTGTTCTGATAGTTGTTTGCCTTTTTTTTTTTTTTTTTTTTTTTCCAACCACTCTGGGTGTGACAGAAATTTTTAATGCATTTTCATCATGACTACATGTTTTTTTCCTATAATTACAATATCCAGGCTGATTTCACAGGCAGAAAGTGGAAACCTGGCCTCACAAACAGACAAAGAAAAATCTGGCATTGTCTTTAGTATGGCAAGTTTTTTCCACCTACATTTCCTGGAGATATCTCATTCTTGGCTCAGCAATTAAATTACTTGGTTTAAGGATTTATTTTTTTTTTCCTGTATAGCAATTTATTTATTTCTACACAGACTAGATAGATCGGAGTATTATTATTATTATTATTATTATTATTATTATTGTAATAATAATAATAACAATAGAAAGTATTTAACAGTTTGTTGTGCATTTAGAGTGTGAAAATTGTAGGTTCATCTGAAGAGAGTAGCAGATGTTCAGGGCAGTTCTGCCTTGAGCTGAAGCATTACTGCATCCTTATTACCAAGCATTATTACCAGTGTCCAGCAATAGGAAGTCTTTCCTTCTGTACTGATATCTGATAAAGTATTTTAAACAGATTCCTATTTCTTGACATTAAACAATGAAACGTGAACACTTGGTAAAGCAGTGGATTAGAGCACTGGGGTATTCTGGAAAAATACTGTGGCACCAAAAAACCTTCTCCTCTCAGTTAGGCTGGGTTTCTGGTTACTGGCACTTGTGGAGACTGTTTTGCACTGCTAGGGATTGAGAAAAAACAGCGATGGAGAATGGTAGGCAGGCTAGGCACTAGCTACCCAAAATAACTGACTCACGGGGGTTGGAAGCGGTGCACCTTGTTGACCATGACAACTGTCTTCAAAATCTTGTGGCAAATTCCCACACAGAGTCTAGGTGGTTTTTTTTTTTCTACACCTTTTCACTGCTACAGCAGTGAGATTTGAGTTTAGATTATTAGATCGTACATTCAAAGTGAAACTACTGGAGTCAGCTGAGAGAACGTGTGATGAGATTTAGCTGAGGCTGAAGTAGTTTAATCAAATTTTTACCTTTGTCTTAGTCTTTCGGTAAAAGTAAGGCTCTTCTTCCAGAGCATGTATTGTGAAACTGGTGACCACACATTTATTTACAAGACTTCATAAAAATTGGGCAAAACTTTATTTTTTTTTTTCTTGCTTTATGTCATGCCAATGGAAATCCATATAAATCTCATATGATGCAAATAAACAGTTACACAAGTGTACTCGAGGGACTTTTCTTATGCTGAACCGTGATTTATTTATTAACTTTTTGCCCATTTATGTCAATTGCCAGTAAGACTGTCTTGTCTGTTGTTTCTAATAACATGACCAAGACTCATGCATATTCAGAGGAAATTAATGGTTGCAGCTTTCTAAAATTTGGAAATGAGAGATTTCTTAAGAGACCATCAAGGTAATCTTTCATCCCTGTTTAGTAAGTCCTTGATGAAACTCTCTGTTGTGATGCCAAATAGAAAGTGAGTTGTGATTATGAAACTATAGAGCTTTTTGGCCGTAAGCTTAGCCCTGACCGTGATCTTTTCTTGCAGAAACATCATACCTTCACGAGATGAGGGTGTCTGTTGTTCACTGCACGAGCACTAGGAGACAGGATGAGGTATGAGGTATGACAGACATATCAGGCACCTGATCTAGTATATCAAAGTTTTATACTGAGCAGTGTCACTAGAAATGCTATTAAAAAAAAATAAAGAAAAATAAAAAAAGGATTAGGCATTAGGCATTGATAGGTTGAATGATTTCTCTAAGTTATATGGGAAATTTGTGGGAGACTCAAGAATTGAATTCATCAGTCTGGAGTCCCCAGATAACCCACAAAATTCTCTTTCAGAGACAGGCATCTAGAAAGGATTCATAGTGTACCTGAATAGAAGGTAATGAACATTAAACTCCAGTGCCCTTGTTTTCTCTCTCCATGTAATGAATGCTTTGTTCACCTTTTCCTTTTTTGTCTGTGTGGCTATAAGTAGTACATATTCAATCGGTACATCAGATGTACCTTATTCTCACGGATACAGATGTTTGTTGTGCATACCTGTAGCAGCTGTCACTAATTCCCATAGGCAGATATTTATATGAAGTTATAAATGATTTATTTTTTTCTTTAAGATGTGACACATAATGTCAAGGACAAACACTGACAAAAAAGCAAGCTGTCAGATACTGATTCAACAGGCTCAGGACTGCTCATCTGGAACCCAGGGCACCATGAGGTCAAAGTACTTCCCCTTATTCAACCACACACAATACCCCTAGTTACTCTGTATTTTTAGTCTCAAACATTTTCTATCTTTGGTATTGGTTTTTGTTCCACCAACCATCCCAGTGTAAGAAAAATTTTGAAGTGAAGAGCTGCCAGGAAGCTCTGTTGGAAGGTTTGTGATATTAACCCAGACTTTACTGAGAGATTTCAAGCTGCTGGCACGAGGCACCCCTCTGCTCCTCTGGCAGACAGGCAAAGCCATATAAATCTATAGTTAAATCTTCTTTAAATCTATATAAATCTTCTTTCTACAAGCAGGTGGAGGTGACACATCCCTCAGGGAAGTAGCAGAAATACAGCATGTGGCAGAGGGGTTTTCAGGGACTTTTTTTTTTTTTTTTTTCTTTCTTAAGGGGGAGCTGCAGCATATTGATAATCAGCATTGCTCATAGCTTGTGGTGCCCCTGAGGTTGGTAAGAATTTTAATGGCTGCTTAGGTTAGTTTCAGTGAAATCTGCATGAAGTTTGAGAAGAGATTTTTCTCTGGTCTTCTCTTTTTGCAGTTCTAATCAGACGATGGATATGCTTAGGTAGACAGATCCTGCTCTGCTGTGCTAGTAACCCAGCCTTCACAGCAATGGGTCGGAACCTGAGAACCTCCGGGGGACACTGGTCACTGAGAAAACTGCCACTGATTGCCTCCAGTGCTCAGCCAAGTGTGGGTTGTTTGCCTGATTCATCTGAGGTGCATCATCCCTGTTCTTTGCTTGTAGAACAAAACATGAGTTAGATCTCTCATGCAGTTCTGAAGAGTGAGCTATATTTTGCTCATTGCTGGGGTTTTTGTATAATGCATGAAAGTCAGCTACTGAAGCTTGTGTTTTTTCTCCACCTTCAACAGGCACTGGAAAAACCAGGCACATCTGGATTTCCTTTTATAAAATGGAGAGGACATCAGAAAATTATCAAAGAGGGAAGAAACGTTTACAAACGGTAGCTATGGTTCTTCTCCAGCCAAAAAAAAAAAAAAAAAAAAAGGTACAGAGTAATGGCAGGAAGTGGTTCTCGAGGGAACAATTCTCCCAGGCTCTCATGACATTTTAAGCCTTAATCACCTAAGTAGAAAATGTCTTGAACGACCCGGATGGGCTGCGGGCTCTATGGAACAGTATAGAGGCATGCTGCCAGTCTGTCCAAGGTGGGGGGAAGAAAGGGCACGTATGTGCCTCTGAGGAGGTGCCTCCTCAGTAGAGGCAGATATCAAAGAAGCCTGTAAAGGACTACAGGTGACTGGATTGTTTCTCTGGCTATTCTAAGGAATATTTCTGTCTTTCCTTGACCATTAGGCAGAGGAGAAGCATTTTCAGCACTTTCCATTGAAAACAGCTGCAGCAAAAAGGGTGAAAATAGCTCAGTGTAAAGCACAAAGCCTGGGTGTGCTCCCAGGCAGAAGGTGAATAAAAGATACACACAGGATAGGCTGCTAATCACTTGGTGGAAACATTTCTTAATTATGCAACAGGCAGCCCTAAATAACCTCCTAGAAAAAATCAAACACTCCTTCCCTCTTGATTGGATAGTTTCTTAAAGAGGCAGAGAAGCACTGCAAGACAACAGAGTCTGTCAGCCAAATCCATGCCGTCATTTTTCTTGCTAATGGTGGCTTGTCCTCATCAATGTACTAACATGACTGTGGACTTCGGCAACATTTTGTCCTTGGTCCTTCAGCTGGTACAGAATATTAGCTGGGGACAAAATGCTGTGGTTGCTCTACAGTCATGTTTACAAATACTTCCACCAAGCACCAGAGCAAATTACTCATAAATTAAAAAAAAAAAAAAAAAAAAAAAAAAAGATGAAAAAGATGTATGTGGCACAAAAAAATATCTCTTTTAGCTATTTTCAACCATTTGATGTCATTACATGAGAGCTGTGAAGTCCTGTGGGCTTCACAAAGCAATTGTGGTTCTTGTTTGCACCAGGGATGACAGCACACAGGCAGCAGGCAGGCAGGCTGCTGGCCAAGCAGACAGGAGGAGGCTATGATGAGTGAGGGGAAGGCAAAAAAATGGCTAAAAGAGGAACTGGGAAGGGGAATCTACCCACAAGGAAACTTTTCTCAGCCAGCTATGTCACAGTACTCTCACTGCACGGCAACAGCTGTGCTGACCACAGGCACTGCCCTGATGACTCGGGGTCCCCAGCATATGCAGTGGCTTCCCAGCACAGGCAGGCAGCAACGAGACTCTGCCAGGGGGAAAGCACAGAGATGAAGACATCAGGACGCCAAAACAGATGGGAGACCATGTACACGGCAAAGATGTGGAGATCTGCCAGCCCCTGGATGACAGTGGAGTGGTGGGAACTGAAGGCATCCTTTGGGGGTATCAGATGGTGTGTGTGATGTGCTGGCTCCAGCCACAGGCTTGATTCCCATCTGAAGTTTTCTAGCAGTGATAGCTTTTGAAATGGATGGAAGTACCCCGTGACATTTTGGAAAAATATGACAATATTTTCATGTTACTTGGAGAGATGTGGCTGGAAGAATGAGTGATGTCTGAAACATCTGACCCTGAGCTGAAATAAAGAACAACTGAGACTTATGTGCAAGCATTCGAGCCTCAGGTACATGAACGTGTGAGAGACTCCTAGATAAAGTGTCTGAGGAACAAGAACTCTTTTCACGTGGGAAAGGAAGAGGTTGCATGAATCATGGTAAACTTCCAACTTAGATTTTATATTAGTGAGGGTTGAGACAGTGGAGATACCATCTAGAAGTTGGTAGAATTTGTTTTTGAAACACATATCTGTGCAAATGTTATACTTTGGACCAAATAATAATAATAATAAAAAAAAAAAGTGACCAAAGACAGAATAAACCACTCTGTTTAGCAAAACAGCTGCATGATCTGCTAAACCCAGTCTTGTGATGACAAGCCACATGAAATCTGTGCAGATAAGCCATCACCAGTGGCTAGTTTCCCCTGTGTCTCACTGACAAGGGGAGGGGAGGAGGAGTTTGTGTAATTAATAGGCAAGGGAAAAGTAGATGACATTTTTAAAAGTCATCCCTGATTACTCTCAAGTGGGTATTGATCGAATGATAACAGACATGCTTTTATATTCGTATTCCTCTGATTAGAGGAATTTGGACGTGATCCAAGTGGAAGTAGAGGAACTGCTAGGTGGCCCAGTGGTAAAGCATCCCACCCACCGCAGCATCCTTAGCAGGGAGGAGGAGGTGAGACAGGGGGAGACCCTCTGCTGAGATGAGCCCCTGCACTGCCAGTGGGCAAAGAGAACAGAGTCGTCCAGCCTGGGTGAGTACTTAAGGGTGGATTTTTTAAGATTTTCACATGTGTATTTTGATTAAGCCAGACTTAGGAGGTCAAAAATGACTATCTGAAGGTTGGAAAAAATCACCTGTCATTTGTTCAGGAAACTCAGGTTATTCTGTGACTATGCAAGCGTGGTTTCTGGGTGTGGTGTGACTTATCTTTTCCTGTTTCTCACTGTTATTCAGTGAGATGATGTCTTTAAATTGCAGTTATTAACTTTATGTGGTAAACTTAATTTTGGTGACAGAATAAATAATGTATGCAAGATCTCATTTTCCTCTCACTATTTGCTTTGGTTAGGTAACTTATTTATAGAAGAAGGCAAGGTACGATATAAATATACACCATCCTTTTTTAATCAGCCTTTCAGTAATACTGTGTTGTGTCAGGCAACAGCTGTACGTTAAGGCTTTGACATTATACACATTGATATTGCAATATTGTTTTGACTGAGGTAATTTTACAATGGTGAACTGCAATCTTAGTTTAAAAAAAGAAAATCAGCAAAACACTCTGCTTTCTCGTTCTTCACCCTGATCACAGTTTTTCAGAGAAAATCAGTTACAGATTTATTTTTTTTTTGGTAGTTTCCTTTAAATTACAAAGTCTGAAAATATTTGGCACACAGATGCTCTGGCTCACTGCTGCGAGCAAGGGTAGGCACAGTGTTGCACACCTGTCTGTCCCACACAACCAGTGTGGTATAAATATGTTTATCCAGGCTTGTACCTCTAACTCTCTGTAGATTCATTCTGAGAATGGATGAAGAGAATGAACCAGAGTTTAAAGGCACAAAGTTGTGTCCTTGTGGGTGAATGGGGTGGTATCAGCAATTAGAAACTTGCGCCTAGCTCACACGTCGTTGCACAGCTTGGGCATGAGTGAGCAGCCTGGCTGGGCAGGACAGGCACCACTGAGTTTCTTCCTCCCATGCTGGAAACATGCTTGCCTGGGGACTTTTTGAAACTTTTTCTTTCAAAATACAGGAAATGAGATAAAATCTATCAAACAAACAAACAACAACAGAAAACAAAACCCCAAGAGATTCTGCTAGGCTGTATATGTGGAAGCAGCAAAGAGATTTCAAGAGGTTTTTCCATGCGTCCTAAAGACACTGGGCTGTACTTTAGGTCATGCTGGGGGAAGTGATGGAAGTTTTGCTGAGCCATGCATGGTTGCCATGTGGGGCTGCCCCTGTCCCCCAGCAGCAGGAGGTATGCCAGCTCTGACCTGGCACCAGTGCATCCTTCTGCACTGGCCCCCAGGACACAGGGGCAGTGCTGGGGCTTGTTGGCATACAGAGTAGAGGAAAAGAAATGGGAATAAATCAGAAGATGGAAATAACTAATTAAATGCATGAAAAGGAAACACATGATGAGCAGATTAATCCACTCCTGGCATTGTTCAAGAGCCCTTGGCTTGCTCTCTTGCCTTGCCCCACCTCCCCAACCCTACAGGAGGCCCAGCCCCAGCAGGTGACAGGGAGGGAAGATGGCTCCCCACAGGAACATCTCAGCCCTGGAAGGGCTGCGGTGGCCTCCTCTGTGGGCACAGCAGCATAGATTCCACAGGCAGCGTGGTGGGGAGGAACAGGTGTCACAAGGCCGAGGGGAAGGCTCCTAGCCATGCTTTACCACAGCAGCTGTAGCTGTACCACCAGGATGGTGCCTGCCAGACAGACCCAGGAGTCAGCTTGTGTGGTTCTTCTTGGCAATTAATTCTTTTTAAAGAGGTAAATCTATAATCTCTTATAGTCATGAATAGGAAACCCCATCTTTGCAAATGTCCATGTAAAAGCACAATTTATACTCTTCCCAGATGGAGTGTCCAGAGAGAAAAAATTCCTCTTCAGGCCTACCAGACTCAAATCTTTTGGAGAAAAACAGTCCTGAGGTGTCCTCAATCCTGGGAGTTGCAACCTGGAGGCACTGTAGCTGAGAGGGACAGGGAAATAGAATCACAGAATCATTAAGGTTGGAAAAGACCTCTGAGATCATCTAATCCACTGTCCACATACCACCAATATTGCCCTCTAAACCATATTCCCAAGTACCACATCCACCCATTCCTTCAACACCCCCAGGGATGGTGATGCCACCACTTTCTGGGCAACCCGTTCCAATGCCTGACTACTCTTTCTGAGAAGAAATGTCTCCTCATTTCCAACCTAAACCTCCCCTGGTGCAACTTGAGGCCATTCCCTCTAGTCCTGTCTCTAATTATCTGCGAGAAGAGGATGACCCCCAGCTCCTCACAGCTTCCTTTCAGGTAGCTGTAGAGAGCAATAAGGTCTCCCCTGAGCCTCCTCTTCTCCAGACTAAACAACCCCAGTTCCCTCAGCCATTTCCCATAGGACTTGTGTTCCAGGCCCTGCACCAGCTTCGTAGCCCTTCTCTGGACATGCACCAGGGCCCCGATGTCCTTCTTGTAGTGAGAGACCCAAAGCTGAACACAGCACTTGAGCTGCGGCCTCAACAGAGCTGAGTACAGGGGAATGATCAGCTCCCTGCTCCTGCTGGCTACACTGTTCCTGATACAGGCCAGGATGCCATTGGTCTTCTTGGCCACCTGGGCACGCTGCTGGTTCATGTTCATCAACCAACACCCCCAGATCCTTTTCCTCTGACCACAAATTTCCAGCCACCCTGCCCCAGGCCTGTAGCGCTGCATGGGGTTGTTGTGACCAAAGTGCAGGATCCAGCACTTGGCCATGTTGAACCTCATTCCATTGGCCTCTGCCCATTGACCCAACCTGTCCAGGTCCCTCTGCAGGGCCTTCCTAACCACCAGCAGATCAACACTTCCCCCTCAGCTTGGTGTCATCTGCAAACTTACTGAGGGTGCACTCAATCCCCTTGTCCAAATCATCAATAAAGCTATTAAAGAGAATGGGCCCCAACACCGACCCCTGGGGAACACCACTGGTGACCGGTTGCCAGCTGGATTTCACTCCATTCACCACCACTCTCTGGGCCTGGCTGTCCAGACAGTTTTTAACCCAGGAGCAGGCCCCGGGCCGGAGCTGCAGCCCATGGAGAGGAGCCCATGCAGGAGCAGGGGGTCTGGGGGGAGCTGCAGACCCGTGTTGGAGCAGTTCTTCAAGAGCTGCTGCCTGTGGGTAGCCCCCACAGGGTCAGTTCAGGAAGGATGGCATCCTCTGGGAGGGACCCCACATGGAGCAGGGGCAGGGAGTGACCATGAAGGTGCAGAGGAGATGAAGCATCTGGGACTGACCACAGCCCCCATTGCCCATTACCCTATGCCACTCGGGGTGGGGCAGGGGGAAGATGTAGAAGAGGGGGGATGAGGGGAAGGAGGTTTTTTTTTGTTTGTTTGTTTTTTTTTTGTTTTTTAGTTTCTCATTGCTCTAGCTTTTTAGTAATAGGTAATAAATTTCATTAATCTCCCTATGTTGAATCAGTATTGACCATGACGATAATTGTTGAGTGATCTGCCTGTCCTTATCTCAACCCTATTCCATCGAATTTTCTCCCCCTTTCTCTTTGAGGAGGGGGTGTGAGAGAGTGGTTGTGGTGGAAGCTCAGCTGCCCAGCTGAGTAAAACCACCACGCCCTCCTGACTACACCAAGAATAGAAAACTCTACCATTTTGTGGTCACTCTGCCCAAGACAGCTCCTGACCACCACATCTCTCACCAGTCCTTCTCTGTTTGTGAACAGGAAGTCTAGCGGGGCACTCCCCCAGTAGGCTCACTTACCAGCTGCATCAGGATGTTGTCTTCCACACGCTCCAGGAACTTCCTAGACTGCTTCTTCTGGGCTGTATTGTATTGCCAGCATATGTCTAGGAAGCTGAAGTCTCCCATGAGAACGAGTGCTGATGATAGCATGACTTCTGCAGCTGCTTGTAGAATGCCTTGTCTGTCTCTTCATCCTGGTTTGGCAGTCTATAACTAACCCCCACCAGGATGCCTGGCTTGTTGGCCTTACCTCGATCCTTACCAACAGGGGCTCGACCTTATCATTCTCAGCCCTGAGCTCTACAACACAGAAACACCCTCTAATATAGAGAGCCATGCCAATGTCCCTCCTTTGTTGTCGATCCCTTCTGAAGAGCTTATAGCCATCCATTGCAGCACTCCACTTGTGGAAGTCATCCCACCATGTGTCAGTGATGGCAACTAAGTGGTAGTTTGCTTGCCACACAAAGCTCCAGCTCCTTCTGTTTGCTGCCCATGCTGTTGCATTGGTGTAGATGAACTTCAGCTGAGCCATTCAGAGAAAATAGACAGTGCTCTTGAAAAAAAAGCCTTCACAGACTTCTCATGGGTTCTCTCTTTTTTGCTTATACCCTTATGTAAATCTCATTACAAATACATGAATTGTTGTTTCTAAAATTAATGCTTTCCTCCTGAACGTTTTCAGTGACCCGATGGAGGAAACCCATAACACATTTTTTCTCTCTTATTTAACATAGGAAAATATATTTTTTTCTTTATTCAACTGTGTTTGCAGTTTGTTTAGCCTTTGTACAACATAACAATTGAGTGGAGCTACAAATGAAGGCCATCATATTTTTTAGGCTGAGTGTCTGAAGGATCATTTTCTCTGCTGTGCTGGAACAGCTCAGTAGCAAGAATATGGCAGTGGAGCTTGATGAATTGTGCAGACATGTAGGAGGAGGGAACTTTTTGTGTTACCACATAATGCCAAAACCCGACAGTTGAACTGTAACCCAGTACACACTGTGTGTCATCCATTTGTTCATTTGACATCTGAGTTGTTTATAGCATGAACACTTCTCTCCCACATACAGGGATTGAAACTCCACAAAGTTGAGCACCAGATGGCAGAAGATACAGTGGTTTACATGTTTTGGACAGAGGGCAGGTGAAAAAAGATTGCCTGGCATGAAACTTTGCTAAGGGCTTGACTTTGTTTATTTTTCATGGGGTTTAGACTGGTACACAGAGACTACAAAAAGTTAATTACATTGAAGAGCTTTTATACTGTAGGTCATTTTTGGCATGTTTTACAATATAATTCCACTTTACAAAAAGAGAATATGAACATGTAGAAGGATGAACTTAGGAACACTTTGGATATTTTCTCTAGCTAAGTTACACTCACATTGAGGGAAAATCAAAGGTTAGCAATGCTGAAGGCAATAAAGAAGTTTTTATCATCAAATTCATCTCAGCAGCAGTAAATATCTCCTCTGGAGATAAACAATTCTATAAACATACAGGGAAAAAGTGTTCAGTAAACATCCTGGTTCTGTATTTAATGTTCCCCTTAAATTATTAATGCAATAGAAAATACTGTTCTTGTGTGATATAAGTAAATAACATCATTTCTTCCTGAATGCAACTTACATCCACAAATCCTACAACAGTTGTTTGAAGAAGGAAAAATAGCTCATGTCATTCTATGTTAATTAATAGAATAAAACGAATAAAACAGCCTTTTTTTCTAATAATGATTCCATTAATAGCTGACAGTAGTTGCTAGAATAGTTGATAAAAGTGATTATGTAGACTTTTGTGACATATTTGATTCAATATTGTACAATGTTCTGATAGTAAAATATAGCAATTCTCACTGCCAAAAACAGCACACACATTAAACTGAGAACTGATATCCCGGCAAAATTACTAATAGATTGGCAATAATAAATCTTCAGCACGACTTCTCTAGTTATTTTCTGCAGAGATCAGTGCCAGATTTGATTTAATTCATCAGTTTCATTGTGGCCAGGAAGAAAATATTAAGTCATTACTGATAAAAAAAAAAAAAGACTGGGAAACCGGGGAAACCGATAAAAATGGAGGAGACAGAAGAGTCTGTAAAACAGGCAGTGTAAGATAGGTGGATTAGTAATCTAGATCCACTGAAACAAATGAATTTTAATACAGACAAATATAAAAGGGGTATTATATCCTGAAAACAACAAAGAGGGTAGGGGGGCACAATGGGCAAATACCTCAATATGTGTTCACTGTTTGTTGTGGGGGTAAAAAGGAATTATGCAGTTCTTCTGTGTACAAGCAAGCTAGGAGAAGAGGTGTTTTTGCCCCTGTATTTCTCATGGCTTAGACTTTTTTTCCATGCTAATAACTTTTTACTAGTACTTCCCTGTTCTCACTGAGATCAGAATTTTATCTTTATTAGGAACATTTTCCACTGCAAAAAGGGTGTTTATTCATTGATTATGACAATAAATCACTGCAAAAAATAGATAACAGTTAGCTAGAGAGATTAACTTCTCACTTAACTTCCTTGTTCATGCCACAATGGTTTATTCTAATCTCCCTTGATAACTTTGAAAGCCTCAGAGTAAACAAATGGGTCATCTATTTCCCCCTCTGTTTATAACATTAATAATTGTATAAGCTGGATACAAATTCCCTGGTACATCTCAATCTTTATGATTCAAAGAAGCTAAACATAATGATCTGCAGCCAACTGAGTGAGGCGTGCAGAGAATTGTGGCCCAGTACTTTTTCATGTAGTTGACAACATTTCAGATCTTTTGGTCAGTTAACAAGAGAAATTGATGATGGAGCCAGGTATTTCTTTGATGCAATTCCACTTACTGCAAAGGAAAATCTTGTTTTCCTGAATGCATTATTAATGCAAGCGTGGCATATATTGTCCTTAGTAACAATGCCAAGTATCTGGCAGTTAACACTTGCTCCAAACAGCCCTGCTCCGATATTACTGCACTCTGATTTTCTACACTGGGAACACAACACACCTGAGCTGTGAATTATTTGGGAATTCAAATACATTTCTGTAACACCGGTAAGCTAACTGTGTAAATGATAACAGAGTGGGCTTATGATTTAGCTGATGGTTTAGTGCAGAAACATGTATCTTGTTCTATGTGCTCTTTTTGGGCAAGTTTCATCTTGGTTCATCTATATCCCATGGAGTATCTGAAAGAAAACTGATTTTCTAACTTTCTTCAAGAGGAAATATCACCTTAGAGATGGTGTGTGGGATACATCTCATCAAATGTGTCACCTTTACAGTGTAAACATCTACATTTGATCTAGTCTTCAGGATGCTACTTATAGTCAAGGGAGAGAAGGACAAGTAAGTTGAATTCCACCCTGGGTGTCTGCACCACAAAAGCAGAATGCCAAAGTACAGCTTACACCAGCTGTGGTCATCCACTTACCCTTGCCTCTCATATTTGCTATCCTGAGATTCACCGGAAAAAATTACAAAGTGTATCCAGGGGATTTCCACGCAGTCCTTGATGCTATCTTTAGAGTGCTCTAATGCAGTTTCAGAATAAAGAACTTGTTTGTACTTTTTCTTGTGTCTACTTGTCTCTGCTTCACCCAGCTCAAAACAAGCGAGTTTATAGATTAAAAGCTTACTGGTTCCACAAAGTTATCAGCTCCTGTTTTTGCTGTCCTCCCTGATGTCCTGCAATTATTTCCCAGTTATTATAGACTTCGATGGGTTAATTTTATATACAGATGATATTTTCCTCATTGCAGTATTAAAACAGATTTGACCTTTTATAAATTAGCATGTATTTTCAAATAGCTTGTTTCTTTTAAACTCTGCAAAAAATAAGATCAATATGGTTTAGTTACACCTCCCCTAGCGCTGAAAATACTTAGTTGAAATACCCTGAAACACAACAGAAAGAGCATGCCAATAAAAAGAGGTTAGGAACAATTACTGTTCTGGCAGCTATGCAACAGATGTTACTATTACAGGCTGAAACTTCAATGTAGAGAACAAAAAAAAAAAAAAAAAAAAAGAGAGAGAGAGATGAAACCTACCAATATTTGCTATATTTGGTGGGGTTTGATGAGAACTTAATTCAAAATTATTTCCAAATAGGAAGCGTTGATAACTCAAAAAAGATAAACACCGTGAAATATAGAAGGTAAACCCTTTGCAGAACTTGGTCAGACTTCTGCATTTCTACAGTTGTAGCCATCTGCAAGATGAAGACAAGCACAAAGAGGAGCATTAGGGGCTGGGCATTTTCAACAAACTGCTCTTGAGATCTTCACCTTCTCCAAAGACCATGGAGCAGAGGAATGTGCTCTCCCCAGAAACTGACCCAGGAACACCCTGGTCCACTTTGAGGGTGGGGGAACTGCGAGACAGAAGCCATCAGAGGACAGAGGGAAACCACAGGTACCTTGGGGAGTTGAAGCTGGAAATGCTGTGCCACCTACAGCATGTGTAGACACTTCTATAAATGCATGCATAGCTGTGCAGTGGAAAGTATCATGAAGCTCTGCACAATAAAAATCAGCTTGTTCTTGGTCACAGCTGCTGGTGGGTTGCTATTCTGGGAGAGGAAAGCCAGCTTGGATGAAAGAACGTGTGACAGTGAGGTAACAACATAGTGGGTGATGTGGCTGTTGTAGTCAACTTATAATGTGCAGACACATGGAAAACTAAAACCCTGAGGAGAACTGAGTGCACAGTGTAGCCCAGTGTGGACATCTGACTTAGCCCCCGTGTACGGGAGAGGAGCAAAGCTCAAAGTGTGAAGTAATGGCAAACCAAACTGAAAGTTGGTTAATTCAATAGTGAAACTCCAATAATATGAAATTCTGCCTTAATAGGTCTTCCCTGCTGAGTGCCTAAAAGAAAGAGTGAGAGGAGGAAAATTCTGGTGATGAATACATTAAGTTTGACATTCACGTAGACTCAGATATGGCTGAGCCTGATGAGCCTGAGCAACCTGCCTGGTCTGAGTAATGCATTTTGAACTTACATGGTGCACACTACTGGTATGACTCAAACACACAGGAGTGCTGGCAAGCACCGGAGGCTTTCCTGCCTCCAAGTACCTAGCCCAGCACCAGCCCTGAAAGAGAGCAGCTCTGCCAGGGGTCACCATTCATTGCTCTATCATCACCACCCAAACTTCCCTTTTTTAAAAAAAGTCTCTGGAAACGATGACTTTTTTTCTTTTAGGCAAATGTAGACTGGTCTAGACATGCACGTGATCATGAAGAAGCCATGTAACAACATCTCTTTCTGCTAGGCTGTGCATTAATAATATGTAAATGAAAAATAATGTGATCTCCTCCCTCAAGCAGAAATTAGTTTTGTCCTCATTGCAGGTAGTACGTTACAGACTGAATAAGCTGTAACCTATCATACTGAAATATCAGTCTGGCTATTTCCCTCGCTCTTTAAGTGGTTGTGCATTAAGGACCACAGAAAAGGCTGAGATGCTTTATTCCCATTAAACTCTAACTAGTGCAAGATGTGCCAATATTTAAAAGAGGACTTAACAGTAAGGTGTGCTTAGATAGGTGTATCTTTGTGGCACGTGGATTGCAACAGCAGCAATTTAATATACATTTATTTATTTATTATTACTCCAGAACATTTAAAAGGAATTAAGAGACTATTTTTATAAATAGCCTGGTTAAATTCCCATCCTACTAATCCTACAGTATATCTGGAGTAAAGCTGCTGAAGTCAGTCCAATTCTCAAAGGTTTACACCAGTATAAATGTTATCAGAGGTGGAAGTAGAATGTTTTCCAGGCATCACTTCAGAGCTCTTCACACTCTTCTGTTATGAATGTCAGACGAGAGGAAATGAAATGACTCCTGCAGTCATTAACTTTAGCAAGTGGGAATTCTGACTGTGCGATCTCAGGCTACATAGCGCTTAATGCCATGGACAAATTTGGTCCCACAATAATCAGCAGTGCACCTCGGGGTGATAGAAGCATTTGTTTAAAAGTGCAAAACACTGCATAGCGCTGCCTTTCTTGGAGCAGATCCCCAGCTTTGCTTTACATTGTAAATGAGAAGGGAATTTTGACCCCTTCTTGTGACATGCTACTGAACAGTGGCTTTTTAATTAAAAAAAAAAAATTAAAAAAATTAGTAGCCACTGTTTTGGGAATTGGACTAACTCTCAATGTGCACTCAATATTAGATCATATGAATCCCTTGAAATGAAGCCATAATGAGAGAACAAAGCCTAAGCCCCCTTCCCCCCCCCCCCCCCCCCCCCCCCCCATGGTAATTCACCAGGGGAAATCTGACTTCCTGCCCAACACGTATATGTACTAGGGCTTAACCAAAAAAAAGGGGGGGGGAGTTGGGGGGAGGAGAAAAAAACCCGAATCAATAACAAAAAGAATCATTGCTGTCAGAGGTCAGGGGGTGGTGGGAGGGGGGGAGAGATTACGTACATGGTATTTGGTTTAGGGAGGCTGAGGCTGGAGGAGGGGGTAGTCTGGATAACATGCCGTAGGCTGTCTTTCAATATTAGACACAGGGAGTTTTTGAAAATTAACATTAGTACAAAAAGAAGTCATCATAAAACTCCCAGGCAAAATTACCTGCTCTTATTTCAGGTTTCTGTTTGACAAACATTAAAGACTTTTTAAAAATTATATATATATAAAGGCTTTTTTCAGCGATTATTTTCTCGACAACTCGAGATGCCACCACACCGGGTTCACTAGGTTGCCCGCAGCAGTGGGACAGGGCGGCGACAGCCCTCTGTCAGGGGTCCGTGCTGCTCGGCAGGCCGAGGAGGTTGATGGAGGGCTGACACAGCTCCTGGTGGCGGTCAGTGGCCATAGGGCCACCACAGGAGGACTGCCCGGCCCAGATCGGCTCAGCTTGGCCTGTTTCGGCTTGACCTGACTTGATTTGGCCTCTCCACTCACACAGGAGCAAGGCAGGCCTGTGAGGTACTAGTGTGTTGCTCTCAACATAACAGCCAGATAAACCCCTGTGGGGGCAGTCTTCTCCAAAATAACTATGGATGGCCAAGGGAAGGGGAATTAATGAAGCAGCAGCTCAGTTAAGCCACTTTCAAGCATTTTGTCTTTCCTCATGTGCAGCTAGGACCACCCTTCTGAAACAGGGAAGGGTTCGTGCCACCAGTATTTACCACCAGTGCGGTAGAAAGCATTACTGAACAAGCTTAGGTTAGCACACTGAATCTGCTCCCATCAGCAACAGGTTTGCTACGCTGCTCGTTAAGTAGGGGCAGCTGAGAAACTGAGCACCTGGATGTAAAGACACCTGTACCGCTAGCCCCTTATTGTAAGGGGCCTCACCCTTTTGATATAAACTGAAATGGTAACTGCTCAGTGTTGTGGTTTTCTATTTTGGTGCTGTACATGTTACGCTATTGTGTCCTACCCAAGTATGCTGGATAAGGTTATGCAATTGCTGCTCCCACATGACTCTCACCTAGACAAAACCTGCATCATATCACCGTGTTAACCATGTGTTTTATGAAGATTGAATGCACAGGCATTTTTACTTTTTTTTTTTTTTTTTTCAATAAAGTAGACTACTTCCTTTACATAGCAACTTAAAAGCCCCTGTTTTGCCTTTTGGAAGAGGAGCTTTGAGGCAAGCATCCCAACCCCAGGTGAGAAGGACAACTTAGTGTATCCAGAGAGCTTGTGTCTCTGGGGTCTTTTTTTCTGCTTGCATCCTAATCACTGAACTGCTTTCTCTCTTATTCCTATCACTGTCAATGTAAAGGCCACAGCTCCCAGTTATGGGTGATTTAACTGACTTTCAGTGCAAAAGTGTTACCAAACTACAGCTCCAGATAAAGTCACTGATATTTAGCTGAAGAGTCACATAGCTGCATTTGCAATATCAATAACAAAAAGTAACTTCTAATTAATCAGGTGATGTATGAGACCTAGAAATTGTTGCAAATATTTAATTTTAGGCTCCAAAAACATATTGGTTTCACAGTGATCCATAATCCAGAAACTCTGGAAACTACTACTACAGGAAAAAAAAAAAAAAAAAAAAAAAAAAGATGCATATCCATTTCTGTTGAGCACCTGCCATTTCTTGCTCCCAGCAGAAATGACAGAAAATCCCAAGAATCAAAAAGAGTCTCCTTTAAGCAAAGCTCGTCTAATTTACAACCAAAGCATCTGAGCTAAACCAAATATTAGGGACACTGACCCAAGCTACAGGTGCAGGGCCATGGCAGCCTCAGACCACTTCAACCCACTGGTCTGTGCCCCTGTGAGCCAGCCCGATGCCTAGGCCAGGGGCCTTCCCCACAGCAGGTTGGATATAGCCACCTTCCCTCGGCTGGTAGGAGACTTCAATGTCAGTGTTGTGGCCAGAAAAGGGCCTCAGCTGGCCTCTCACTCTTCAGGTCCCCAGGCCGATGGCTATGTCACTAGTACACTACTTCTGCTCCAAAGGGTGTAGGACTAGGCCCAGGTTTTGTGAAAAATAAATAATAAAAAAAAGGTTTTTGTTTGTTTTGTTTTGTTTTTTCCCTCTTTGAAGTAACTTTAGACACTTCCAAGGAACGGGGTGGTATAGATTAGGACAGTTTGCAGCATGTGCAGGAAGACCAGGATGAGACAGCTGGCAAAAGAGTAACTACTTGTGACTCCATCAAGCACATAAAAAGCAGATATGAGGCCACTCCTACATTTACAGTAACTCAAATAAATGTTTTCCATTTCCATTTATTACATTCCTAATTGCTCCATGCCACCTGTGGGTCAGCTGGCAGCTGTACACTAAGTTGCATGGCAAGCAACTCCTGACGGGCTAATCGAGTAACACACTCTGACTTCAATAACCAGAACTGTTCTCTTCTGCTCTGCAGGCTGAGCTGGAGTCTGTACAGGAAGAAGATGAATCCAACCAAGAGCAGGAGGAAAGGATGGGTGCTTGGCTCACAGGCTGTCAGTACAATGTCTTAAGCTTCTGTGTGAAGGTAGAGCATCACAGCTGGCACAGAGTAGAGCAACAGGACCTCTCTGTTCTTGCTTTACCTGAAAAGCCCACCATGCTAGGTCCTGCCTGGGGCTCCTGGAATACATAAAGTTAGAGATCTAAGAGTGCAAATGTTTTCACCTAACTAACATGTTATTTAGTGCTCCCATCCCTGCCCATATGGCTAGTACTTTATGGCAAAACAAAGGCTTGCCCAGCAAAGCACTGAAGTGTCAAAAGATAAATGTATAACAATTTAGTAACCGCTTTCTTCCATGTCATGTTACGTATTAATACAGACGTTATATCCCTGAGAAGTCTAGAAACATAGATAATATTCAGATCCCGGTCAGGAAGAATTACTGAAAACATCTAAAAATATCCTTTCCATAAACAAAATAAATATGTAGGCACATCTGGCACAGCAATCCTTTATGCACCATATTATAAAGTACTCCAGAGCAATGAAAGTAGTTAAGCCAATTGTTTCACGTAAGTTTTAACTTTATGCTCAGAAAACAATCTATGAAAGATTTGCATCTCAGCAGAGAGACTTCCATAAGTGGTCACAAAAAAGGGAGAATCCAAATAAAGGTTCTCTCTTGCAGAACAGGAAGGAAAAAAATACTTGAACTTGAGGAGGTGTCTGGCTGGGCAGACAGCATCAGAGGGTCAAAATCCCCTAAGGCCATTAGGGAAATACCAGAGTATTAAAAAAAAAAAAAAAAAAAAAAAAAAAGGCACCATTAGCTTTAATGTTCCCACACAAGTCAGTCACAAGAGACAGGCTGGGCACTCATTTACATACAAGCTTCAGAATGAGACAAGCCTCATGTGACTTCAAAGTTATGAGTAATGGGCCCAGAAAGCAGCAGAAAAAAACAGTGGGATTAGGGGCATTTCAGCTGCAACCCTTCCTCTGTGTAGAACTGGCAGCCAGCAGCAAGTGGAGTTAACCTAAATCCCCCTCCCCACTGCTGCCTCCCCTGAAGGTGTCGCGATGGAGGCTCTGCCTCTTCTGGGAGCAGGGGCTGACGACTGCCTTGGCTGGATACTGTGGGCTGCCCTCATCTTGGCAAGCCTCGTTGCAGGCATCCCTGCCAGTATTTGCTTATTCTTTCAGCACCAAGATTTCTGCGTGGAGTGGGAGTTTGGTGAATCAGGCAGGCATATAAGTTGCGTGAGTTGTGAAGAAAGGGGAAGGAAGGAACAGATCAACAGTCACAATTTGAAAAATAGGAATATGCTCTAAAGATTGGGTTGGCAGATCCAACACGCTCTGCTCTGGGGGAGTAGGCTTACTTCTAGCTTGTCTGCTCTGAAAGGATGGGATGCACCAGTTCAGAGGGAGGTGGGCTGAACTGTAAAAAAGCAGTGTCTATGAAGGTGGACAGGAACCTAGGAACACAGGCTAGAGAGCTGTAGGAATTACAAGCACAGGCTGACCCATCACAAAAGTACTCAGGAATGTAACATCTATGTGGTTTCAACTGGGAAAGCACTGAAGCTTCTGCCAAAGTGTGTTCCTGAACAAAGTGTGACACAGCTAACCAGGACAGAGAACAACTGACCAGGAGAGGGGGAAGTGGGCAGGGTCAACTTTTAGGAAAGGGGCCCCTGTCCTGACCCCACCAGGAGGCTTGCTGCTGTCTCATTTTTCTTTCAGACCATGGGCAACATCTAAAGTCACAGTGGTATACAGTATTGCCTGTCCAAAGGTCTGAAAAATCTTCATGCCATGCTGAGGGAGTGTTACAACCTAGAAAGCCCCTGGCAGTATGGCTGGATTCAGTCAAGTTTGTGGTAAGAAAACCCCACTTTCAAGTACTGTTCAGCCAAGCAGTTAGCAGCTTGCTTTTCAGGAGTGATCGAGCAAGCCAGATGCCAAGACCAGAAGGCAAGGTGCTTCCCTGCTGCTCCTGGTGAGAGGAGGTGCTAGGGCTGGCCTGGGCCTTTACCCCTGAGTGCGTGGAGGTCACTTGTGGCAATCACTACCACCCAAGGTGGCACTCAGTCAATGTCAGCTGGGAACCCATGGCATAATTGGTAGATGAATGAAGAGAGAAAGCCAAGTTGGTCTGGCTTAGCATCCCTCACAGTCTGGTCCGGCCCCATCCTTACTCTGTCACACTCTGCTCTGGGGACTGAAGACTGAGCACCCACCCCCAGAAGCCAAGTCCTGACTGCATGGGTGTCCCACAAGGTACCAAGAGCTCTTCCTGAGAGGACAGTGAAGTTAGGAGACACTACGTGGAGACACACAGCAAGTCATCACCTCAAAGCACTTGGCTACATGACCTGAACCAAGGTGCATCAGTGACATGATGAATGGTGGTCCTGGAAATAAATCCTTTGGTCAGTCGGTGGCCCATGCTCAACTGTGCTCCTTCCCATCAATACAAAATACTGAATTCAATCCTTCAATAATTTATTTCTTTATATCAGATAATGTTTTTCAATCATAGATTTAAGTTTGCAAAGTTCAACACAGGAGTAAATATATGTAAAAAAAATCCTAGATGTGCAAATTTCAAGTTGCATTGTTTGAAATAATATAAATATTTTAATAAAACTTATGTTCACATTAACGTTCACAAAATATATAAAATTTAACAGAAATAAGTCAAGAGTTATTTTAACTTTCTTTTTTAAACCTTTTTTTTTTTTAATAACTAGAAAAGATTCTAAACTTGAGAAGCAAATTAGAAGAGGTATCACCTCCAACACAGTAGCAGCAAAACAGATGCTGAAAACTTAAGTATTAAAGGAGAGAAGCAGGTATCAGGCACAACAGTATAGGCGAGTTTGTTAAGGTACTGCAGAATGAGAAGAGAATGCATGAACTCCAGGAGTGAAATCTTGATCCTGAAGTACCTTATTACCAAGCTCCAAGCTGTAAGCATGATAACAGAATCACATTAAGGATAACAGAAGTGAGAGATTGGGAGTGGGGGGTATGAACAGCAGCATATGTATTTTTGACAATTATAAGGGAAGAGAATAAAGTTACTTTGGCTTCAGAACTGAAGCTTAAGATGAAGGGCTTCAGGGTTTTTTCAATATGTTGAAGGCAATGAGAGGGGAATTGCAGGGTTTGGTTTTCCCATCACATACGTAGTTATAAAAGGTGCTTCTGTAATCGTCTTATCTCTCCAGCTATCTTTGGATTTGGGAAAGGATCTAATGGTGGTTAAGTGTATTGAAGGATCAGACCACTACTGGTCTTGTTCAAGAGTGCAGCTTAGTTTGCCAAGGGCTCTGCAAACCCAGAACCACTCACTGTTACTGCCCTAAAGGGGCAGGAGCTCTAGCCTTGTTGAGTTCTGCAAGAACACAAGCAAGGAAACCAAGGCAAGTTTCTTCAGAGACCCTCTGTTTTAACTGCAAGATGCATCAGCTTGTCCTGGAAGACCTCGCTCAGGAAAGACTTGCCTCTGACCAATATACGTCAACGCAGAGTTCCCACACCTCCAACAGTAGTTGTGGTTTCTTGTCTGGGAGCAGGGGAGGTATTGAGAAAGAGGCAGAAGCAGGAAGCTCTTTGGACTCAAATGCTTCAAACTTCCTGCTGGGAAGTCCAAGAATTAAATACAGCATGATAGGAGCTTATTCATGAAAGACAGCTCTGTGCAGAAAGCAACCAGCCCTTCTCAGCAGTCATTCTATGCAGTGTTTAGAGGAATTAAATACTTATTCCCAAGAACAGGAATAAACAGGAACAAGAGCAGACAGCTTATATTTCCCCCCCCCCCCAACCTCCCACTCCCGGGACTGATAAGTGTTTTGGACATAGCACCATTTCAGTTAAGGAAGTAGCTGGCACCTTGTTCTTGTTCTTCACCAACTCTTCCTTTCCGCTAGCCATAGATCTGTTTGAACTGGTAACATTCATTGCAGTAACCATTGCACTTGGTATTGCCATAGTGGTCACAAGCAGGGGCTCGGCAGCGCTGCTTCGGGGTCTCATCTACAGCTGGCTCCCTGGGACTCCCCAGCTGCGTAATCTGGCTGCGGCGCTGGCACTCCTGGCACAGCTCCTCACTTCTGCAGGCCAGGTTGTTCCGACACGAAGCCACAGCACACTGTCTCTTCTGGCTAGTCATTGCTGCTCGCTGCAAGTCTCTGCGCTGTCCTGTTCTCTAGAAACACATTAAAAACATTGTCAATTATCAGGCTGGTGACATGCGTGACATTTCCAATTACTTTCAACTGTGCTCAGGTGTTGTATATGTGACCACCAGGGGCTGTGAGCAAACACAGACAGCACACCAGTGCAAACAGTGAAAGGGCTTTGGGGCACTGCTTTGCAGAGCAGAAAATTCGAATTGAAGCTGGTGCTCTTTTCAGCTCCCAGGAAGACACACATCTTCTGAAGAGCATGATGATACCAAGAGCTGAGTTGGGCTTTACCAAAGATCATCGTAAACACTGTCATTTCTTAGAAAAACTCGTTTTTATTTTTGGTAAAACTCAATTCTAGAGCCAAAACAAATCAAATGAAAAAGGCTGAAACATCAACGCTGTTATGTGCTCAACAAAAAAAGCAACGTGAAGCAGACTAAGTTTCTTGATAGGGTTGCATAGCTCTAAAGGTAAGGACAAAAATCTCTCTCCATCCAGGAAAACAATCGTTGGTCCCAGTGCTTCCAGTGAAATTTGTGGTGAAATTCCAGTTAGATAAAGCTGAACAACACCCATGCTTACCCTAAATTGAGAATAACCTCAATGGGTGCTGCTCAGTTGTAGGGGTTGGAAATCATGAGATATGTTGTACTTGTCTTCCCATGACACTTAGAAAAATCTAATGTTGCTGCATCCTGTTACACACTTTGAGCTGTTCTCACAAGAGAAAAAACATACCAAACAAGAGGAAGATTTTCAAACTTCATACTTACTTCGGGCTGTCTCACTAGCTGTTCTTCTGTCCTTCTGGCTTCCTGAAATCGCTGGCTCTGGGCTTTAATGAAACAGTTCTGGCAGTAGCCTTCCAGCATGGTGCTACCCAGGGTGCCACAGTTGCGCTGCTGGCAGGACATGTTTTTGTGGAAGGCTGCAGCAGAGCTCCCTTGCTGACCAGCTGCTGAGGAATTCCTCTGAGATCTCCTCTGATGGCGTAGTAATGCACTGTCTGTAATGCAAAGTAAGGACAGGGGGAGTTTGAATAAGCCCAACAGATCAGATGACCCTAGGTGACTATGAAAAGCTCTTCATTTTACAAAGAAAGAGATCTACTAGCCTCAAGCATGGAGTTCTGACAACCCAGAGACCCCTCAGTCAATGCACTTTCTTTCAGTTTACGTAAATAAGAGGGCTAATACAGGCTGATCGTTACATCAGAAACTGCTCCAACAACTGATGTGCTGAACTTGCCCTCAGCACAGAAACTGGATTCCACTGAAATCAAGGGGAATTTCACCACTGGTTTCAGAGTATTGCCCGTGATACATCCCAACTCTTCCTCCCCTTTCACCCTCCCCTGTTACAATCACATTGGGTAACGGAGCAGAGCTAAATGGGTTAACATGCCCCACACTTATTAATCTCACGAGGCAATCTTATATATTCCATAATCGTAAGGAAAACATTTTTCCTTGTGACCAACACTGCAAAATAAGCTTTTGCAAGCTTTTCAAGCTTTTACACAAGCTCCTAATTTGAAAGTACACGAGAAGGGCAGTATTGGCATGTTTGTCAGCAACGACAGAGGTGAGCATTATTTCTCTTACATGTGCCTTCTGCCCTCTGTACCCAAGGGCACTTTGACTGTGTAATCAACCAGAAGCATGAAAAGTTGAAGATTTCAAGACATGATTTATAGACAATTACTTTTTTTTATGGGCTTGACATGTGCACACATGTACTTGATACTACCAAGAAAGATTTCTAGGCACATTGTATTATACTTCCATGTCACTACAAAATACTTATTTTGTATTTTCTTGCACAAATGTTGTATTTGCACAATATCTACAGGCAAATGTTGCCTGCTTTATTTATTGAAGTGACTTCTGTAGTTACTCCAGAGTGTTATACCAGTTTTACCTTCAAATTCCCACCAAGCTTTTTAAGCTTGCCTTAAAGCGTTGCCTTATAAATACAACTGGTTTTCAGTAGCATCAATACAATACCATTTCCCTCACCAATTCCTACAGCTTGTCTAGCTGTTATGAAGTTTAACTGGAGAAAATTCACACCAAAACATTATTGCAGTTGGAAAACATCAAATGTGACTCTTCATTGACTAAGTTTTGCTTCCAATGAAAGCCAATGGGAAGCTTTACAACACATTTCACAGAAGTCCCACATCTGCATGCCTCTTTCTGGGATAAAAATGGCAAAAAAGCATATTTTCCTCATGCTGCTACTTCTGATCCACCCAGTTGCTGTGCCCTAAAAAAACAGGGGTTGACAACGTGTGCTGAACCTTAGCTTCACAATCGGCACCACATCTGACAGAGCTCACTTACCATGGTTTTCCCTGTATTCAAAGAAACACAGCGTGCAAAAGCCCTCATTCTGAGCAGTTCCAAAGAACTTGCAGCCAGGTTTCCTGCAGAGGTTACTTCCCCTCTTCTCTTCTGGACCGTGTGGGGCATGAGGCAGCGGTGCCAGTGGTGGCTCTTCACAGTTGTTGGGAGCCTGATGGCAAGAATGCTGAAGGAGGCTGGGTGACATCTGGGATGGGTCAGATGTAGATCTCTGGTGGCACGTGGACAGAAAACCAGGGCCGCCATTTGAGGAGCGCTCTGTAGTCCTTTTGAAACAAGTGCTGCATATGCCATTAAAGGTCCTGTTGGCCTTCTGAAGGCACACTTTACACGTGGCATAGTCTAACTGTCTCTGGTCATCCAAATTGTTACAAGGAGCGCGCTGTCTGGAATTGTAGCAGCGTTCGCAAAGTCCGTTGTGTTGCACGTTCAAGGTGAAGGGACAGTCCGGAGTCCTGCATTTCATGGCAGTGGTTTCACTGTAGAGGAAGAGGCTTGGAGCAGTTGGAGGTGCGGAGCGAGGCCCTGCTACAGACTCTTCAGACATCCATCCCCCAGGTTCACAAACTTCACCGCGGGATGAGCCTGATCCAGCTACTTTTAGTTTCTCAGGTGCTGCTTTCGAGGCCTGCTTTCTTCCTTTGGTTCCCTGTGACCTCCGCTCAAAGCACTCATGGCAGTAGGGCTGAGTGTTCACAGACATATAGAAAGGGCAGTTTGGAGTTTCACATTTCACCTGTAAGAGGGAGAGCTGGGAAAAAGACAGATCCTGTCTGGTCCTGGAGCAGGTCTCTCTTCTAGCAGGCTCAGCATTCTCCTGCCATTTCTTGTACTCATGCTGCACCAGTTGAAAGTAATCCTCCACGAGGTTTATTTCTTTGGGTAGGTTGCCTTCATCCAACCTGACAGACAAAAAAAAATTAACACAGGTTGAAAATGGCAGATAGTAGGGGGTGGAGACAAACACAAGCCACGTGGGGAGGAAATGTAGATTTAATACACATCCATATTACTCAGCTAGAAGATCCAGGATGTTAACTGTTGCTGTAAATGGAAATAATTTTAAAAGCAGGTGTTCAGTGATGTCAAATGGAGACTTTCACATCTAAAGAAATGGTCTCACAGGGCTAAACACAGAAGTATTCTTGGAAGGATTTTCAAGGTAAGGGTTTACTGTCTATGAAAGATGTCTGCAGGAAGGATACAGATAATCTCTCAGAAATAAACCCCCCCCCAAATTCTAAATTTCCCTGAAGACCAATACCCAGCTCAGCTGTGATTAGAGTGTTTGACCTCCCTCTTCACAGCCCATGCTCATAACAAGCCTTTCCTCCTGTGGAATTGTATCATGAAACATTGAGTCATTGTGAAATCTGCTCCCTTTTTTGCTCTATGGGGTCTGCATCTACCAGTCAAATTCTTTAAACAAACTAGGTGGCTTCAATTCAGTTGAAGCAGTGCTAGAAACCATCACAGAATCCCTACGTGACCCTGACCGTGGGGAAAACCCCACACCACAGCTTATCACGCAGTAGTTTGGAGGACGAGGAGCTAGCACTGCAGGTAATACTCGAGAACCCATTGTGGCAGCGGCACTCGACAGCACAGAGATGTTGTCATGGGCTGTAATGGGAGAAGTAACAGGGGATACAGGGAGTCATGGAAGGATGGGCAGGCATTGCTGCCAGCAGTCCCCAAATTAGAGAAGCTGGTGAGTGCCATCAGCTGCTCTGTATGTTACTGACTGCTAACTGCCAGGGGGACAAGGGCAGGTGCCAGCTCCTCCACTGGCCACAGCTTCCTGTCTGCTGCGACGCTGCACGAATGCACCCTTTCAAGGCATCTGTAGGTTGAGCATACTGCCGAGTACTTGTCTGCCTAGTGCAGACAAAATTACACCACTGTACTTTATGCAATGCTGCATAACTTGTTCCTGGTTTTAACTAGTTCTCAGCCACTCCCCGAGTAACGTAAAAATCACTGAAACTAGTCTGTTGGCTTCACAATTCTAAAATATTAGGCTCACGCTGCTACATCTGAAGACTTTGAGACTGGTTCAAGCCCATACCACTTAAAACCATGTGAACAGTAACACCAATATTTTATACTGCAGAGAGTAAACGTGCACTATCATGGAAGGAAAGAAATAGCGAAGGGGCACACACACACAGGCTGGTGTGGCTTCCACCACCTTAAACATAACTGAGGAAACAGGAATGACACTCACTTTGCAGCATTAATTAGATGAGTTGTACCATGATCCCAGCCTTGCACTGGAATTTCTATGACTATCAAGTAGTCTTTTAGCAGCTGCTCTTTTTCCCTCTCCTCTGCATCCGTCAGAAAGTGCACGCTCAAATCCTCAAATCTGCCTCGTTCGCTGGTGACCAGAGGGACAGCCCGGATTTCTGTGTGGAAACACAATGGGTTAGCACAGATATTTTACCTGACAGGAGTAACCACAAGAGACAACACAATGGAGAAGTCAACACTGCTGCTGAATCTTGGAGAGATAAGAGACTGGCTGGCAAGACCAACTGGTTCCTAAACAGGGGAGTTAAGAGAGGATTCAGATACATCAGTCCCAAAAATCTAGTCCCATCCTACTGCAGTTTTTAATGTCCCCATAGCAATCATCTTCTCCCTGGGGGCAGTATCATAGAGCTTAGTTTATTCCACCTTTTCATAAAACGATGCCTGAACCTGAACCTAGGGAACTGTTATCCATTTGGATGAGATACATTAAAAATGGCAAAGCATGTATCTCACTACCCCTGCCATAGGCAGCTGCACACGGCTGTGAGACCAGATGTTTCTGCTTACATTTTAAGAACATATTCCAAAGAAATCTTTTACATTAACTTTTAAAATGCAAATATTAACCAAATTATATTTTGAATGCTGTATCAGCATAAAAGTATTGAAGAGACTATGCAAATACTAGACAAAGTACTTGAAAAATACCTGGCCCACTGTCCTTCAGGGTCACTAGAGGTGTAAAATGCATATTGTCGTAGCCAAGCACAATTGGGTATCTGTAGCATTCTTCAGCTGGCCAAAGGAGTGGCAGGTAAACACCACCAACGTTCAGAGGAGCAAAACTGGAGCCTGACTCTAAACTTCTCACCACTTTATCTGCACAAGGAAGGAAAAAAATCTGTTAGGCACAAATATGTATGCGCTGTAGGGAACAGAAAAACATTCTGTGTGTTTTAGAACAATTGCTGAAACTCCTAGTTCTGAAATACACCTACCTAAAAACAACAATTAGCAAAACCAGATCACTAATACAGCACAGACTACGGTAATCCTTCATGTGAGGTGACTTGCTGGGCAACTCACCTGCGAGGACAATGATTGGTCTTCTGAGGATGTTAGCAAGGATGAAGATGTGGATTTCTTCCAGTGCGTTATAAGGAAGCCTGTTTCGAGCCCCAGATGTTTCTGGAGAAGTCATTTCAATGAGGTATTCCCACTCTTCCTCCCAGTTCTGAGGAAAGAAACATCCGTCAGCAACGGTTAAAGGACACGGAGGTAACCAACCAACTACTGCACTCAAAATACTCGTGTTTTCCCATTTCCTCCAAAGAAAGAATATTTCCTCTCTCCACTAACAGTGAGATCCGTGGAGCCAAAAAAATCAAAGAAAATCAGCAAGGCAACACTGAGAAGCATTCATGAAGCTGCACAATTCCCTCAGGCTGCCTTACCCGGGTGTCATAGCGGAGTCCTGTCTCTACAAACTCCTGGGATTTAATAGCCTCCCGCTGCCAGCGCAGCTTGAAGTTCCGCGTATCAATCTCCCTGAGGGCGCTAAACAACGTTTTTCTTAAGACAAGGTCAATATCTTCAATACCCCACATGTACTGAGATGCAGCGTGCATGAGGCAATTTCCATCACCTGAAAAAAAAAAAGTACATTGATTTTAGATGGCTACTTAAATAAAACCCCACCAACAAGTAGGCTGTGGAATTAATTATGCAGCACATGCATATATTCCATGTGCACTTTTCACTAAGCCTCTGCCAGAGGGCTTTTCACAGCAAGATGGCAGCTGTGAGTGCTCTGCTCAGGGGAAGAAGCAAGTTGTCCCCTCTCTGCTTCTTGTCCCTGCACTGGCTGGTGAACTGTCCTCAGCAGCAGTGGGAAACCTGCCCCTTCTCTATCTTACCTACCTGCTCCTTATTTGTCTTACTAACTTGGACTGATCTCATGAACTAAATTTTGGGGTTGCCTGCAGATGTCAAACAGTTGCAACGACTTTTAAATACAACCAAGTCATCTTAGAAGTTCAAAAGAATGTGTAGATCTCCCTCATCAGCGTTTAAACAAACGTACACCTGATGGCAGAGGGCTGAGAAAATGTAAAACACAAAGAATATCCTATAGTAACACCTCCCCGATGAGCACTACATAGGAAGGCTTGGCATTTGTCTGCGCATGGATGAATTATAATGAATTATAATGACCTATTCTTCCCTTTCTGTACCTATTTCATTTATGTAAAGCAGTTGTAGGAACACCTCTTGCCTTCTCAGAACTGATAGCTGTATGTTTGTTGTGCTGTTGAAAATTTCATGTGAGATTTGCTTCTCTAAAGCACAAAATTAAAATTAGCTAAATGAAAAGCGTAATGATCTGCTTTTCATTTCAACAACTCCTTCCACTAAAGGCATACTCTTTATATGTAGGAAGGAAGGCAGAGTTCTGCAGTTTCACAGGGAAGAAACTGAGAATCTGAGTAGTTAATAAACTTAATTGAAAGGTGTGACAAAGTATGCCTATGGCTCCATTTCAAATTCTACCTCTATCCACCCTCTTCAAAAGCTTTTTTGAAAGGGAAATAGAAAGAACCATTACTGTCATGTCCTCAGATTCAAAACTAGGCCTGGTGTTTAATACAATGGTAAACAAATTCACTGAAAATTAAAAAAACATGTTAAGTTCCTTGGAATAGAGGACATCAGCCATGATAAATCTGCTAGATTTTTCTTAGGCAGGGGAGAAAGGATTAAAAAAAAAAAAAAATGAAAGACCCCACTACTCAGACTTAAAACCATGCATTAGCCTGCATGCATTATAAGCTCAAGTAAATCATTTGTGAACACTTTGCTGAGAAAAACCTACAACAGACACCAGATCCTGAATAAGTATCATTTGAAACATACTTAACATTCTATAAATTGTTACGGGCTCACTGCATATTAGGTTCCTGCTCTGGTTTCTGAATGGTGTCTTGCAAAGCTTACTTAACGTCTGCAGACTGTGTACTTGAGCTCAAAAAAATCAGGGAAGAGCATATAATATTGAAAACCTGACCGGGTTTCCTTCTGAACAAGAGAGATGACATATTAATCCTGTTAAAATTTTCCCTTTGCAAAATCTAGAGCAAAGATAAGATTTTTTTTTTTTCTTCTTTCAGAGCTGACTTTCAGTTCTTTATTGAGAAGCAGCGCCCAAAATTCCTTACGCAGCACTTGGAATTCCCCCGCGCTGTTTGACTAGCAGTTGAGCAACAGTTGTACTTTTTGTTCTGCTGCGCGCACGGCTGCACAGCGAAGCCTCCCTCGGACTTTCCCGGGGGGTGTGGCTGGGCGAGCTGGAATGAATGCCTATTCATTATACAAGTGAAATCGCTACAGCCAATAGATGATGGAATTTTAAATTAATTTTTTTTGAAAGTTTCAATTTTTATACCTCCTACCGCCTGCTTTCTATCCACCATTCACATGCCTGCAAGTAAGCACGCAGTGATTCTTTTTGTAAGAGAAATTACGCCACAAACTCGTGTACATATTAGGTAAAACATACATTAAAAGATCCTGTAAGGATCACTTTGCTTTGAACAATGTGAGCAACTAAAGGCTTCATTAAAAAAACGTAGATTTTTCTGAAGAAAGCCCATCTTTGAGGGAACTAGTATTCCTCCCACATCTGTGGGTTAAGCAGTCAAATGCTTCTAAGATTTTCTTCATGCCAAGTGGGAGAAAAAAAAAATCACCATAATTTTTCCACTCATTTGAATAGCATAATTTCCTGGGCTAGTACAGGGCTTCTCCAGGCTTCTTTCAACCATCCTCTCCTTCAGCCCAGTCTGCCTTCTCCCTCCTGCAGAGCTGCAGCTACTTTGCATAAACCACAGGTTCCCAAAGCCACTCCTCCTGTGCAAGCACTTGGTGACCTTACAGCACCAGACGGAAGCCAAGTGCAATGCACTGGCTGCACGGGGAGTGGGGGGAACACAAACTAACCCCTTTTGCTCTGCCATCCACAATATTTCAGCATCCTGTACACTGGCACACCTACTCACAGACAGGACCCAGGTCCATAAACTGTTCCATTTATAACACTAGCCTAGAGTCACAACACGGGGCACCAGACCCTGTTCACTGAACATTGCGTTAACAGCACTGAGGGCTTCTCCAGGCAGCTTTGATCCCTGCAGAACTCCTACTTCCATCAGATGCAGGACTCCAAAGCCTGCGCCGTGGGCACAGATCACATACACCGTCCATTTTCACCGTAGGTCTGTCAGAGGGCATCCCTTGCAGTGAGGTTTTGAAGACACAACACTTGGAGCGACGTTACCCGCGTGGTACCTGCAAAGCACTGCCTGCCCTACCTAGAACTCCTGTCCTCTGGAAGTTCACGGTTACCCAGCCTTCACGGACAGACTAATTGCAACTATGGGAATTTCACGCAAGGGCAGAGGCTGCCCACAAATGCCCACCAAAAGGTCAGTGCCTCAATTACAGTAACAGAGGTGTACATTTGGATGAGGCTCTTTAAGGTCACAGCAGTTGCATCTGCATGATGGTTGTTTTCATGGGTTTTGTAAAATACAGTTGTGTGCAAACAGGAAAGAAAAGACTGTGGTCTAGGAAGACAAGGACAATGTATATGTAAACAGAGAGGAAAATAAGCTTCCTAAGAGCATAATGTACTGACTTGAACTAGGCTGAAGGTCCACCAAATCCAGCGTCATCTGCTCCTTGAGCAAAGAATATATATTTCCCATAATCTTGGTGTCCTCAGTGTCCTAGCCTACCTTCCCATTTGGGGCACGCTATGCTGTAGGGAATCCTGAGTCCAAGCTTGGAGCTGCATGACCATAAGTCATAGCCATTACCAAATCTTTCCTGCACTGAACATGAAATGCCCAGCAGTTCTCACAGTCATGTGCAAAGTTTTCCTGCTTGACAACACAGGCTCTTGTACCCCGCTAAGAAATCGCTGCATTTCATTTATAGCGCCTGACACAATGTGCATAAAGTAATGCTAACATGAAGTTCTCCGACCAGCAGTGATCTTTAAAATAAGAGGGCATCGCACACTTTCTTGCCACACAAGGCGGCAGCCCTGTGCCAAGAATGACTTCTGAGCCCCAAAGAAAGGCAAGAGCTCGCAGAGCCCACCGGGCAGCCAAGCCCACCACCAGCGAGGTCAGCTTGCCAGGGGCAGCGTGCTCCCACGGGCACCAATATTACAGCTGGGTCATCGCCAAACCTTGCCTGCCAGTCACAACTGGCATTTCAACACGAGTGCAAAGACCTGCTCACAACTTACCATTAGTCTTCAAAGGCACAAGTCTCCTGACTTCCATGCACCAGTTCAGCTTCCTCTGGCGCTCCAGTGAAGTCTGGGTGGCCTGGTCAGTCAGCGCCTTCTGAAGCGTTTCCCGAAACTGAGGGCAAAACTGGCACATTCTGAACATTTCTATGGTGTATCTGTGCATAGTCCTGAAGTGGTGAATTATTCCATTGGGGGGTTTGACCAGATCTTCAGGTGTTCTCTCTCTAATCTTCACAGCTTTCAGCATATTGCTCTGATATAAAGCCTGAGGAAGGACATGTTGGCCAGCCATGTTCCCAGACAAAATCTGAAACAAAAAATAAAAGGATTTTCTTATTGACATGTTAGTGTCCTTGCTTTGCAGTGCTATCACTCAGAGACTGAGAATGAACTTCCAGGTGCAGGATTCTGGTTGCTGTTTTGCTCAAAAAGTACACAGAATGGACACAGTCCACCAAGGCTTACATAGCCGATCATTTTCAAAGCTCACATCCATCATTCTGTCTGCATTACTCAGATATAGCCGCTAAACAGCTTATTTCACCCATTTACTGTGATCATTTACTGAAATGTTGAGGAGAATTTATTCGTAATGAAGAAAATTACATCACTGTTCAAAAAAAAAGCATTTAAATGAAAGCAAGGAGAAAAAAGGGCAAGATCAAGGGAAGGAGGGAAGGGAAAATTATCCTGGAAAGTTGACTAATTAATTGATAACTGCACTGTAATGCCATATGAACCTGCTGAACTTTCAGCACATTCCAAGCTCTTGTTTTGATGACCTGCCAAAAAAAGCAGGTAATGACCATTCCAGCTTTTTGCAGCCCATGCATTCTGAGAAGTGATGCTTGGTATAGTAGAAAGAACCTGAATAATTAATTACACTTGTGCTAGTATCCGTCCCATACTTACAGAGGCTGAAAATGGTAAATAAGGTATTAGTAGCAGAGCAAGTACTCAGTGACAAGCTTATGTTACTCTTCTTAAGGCTCCTTACGTTTTGCGAGCAGTGGAGCTGCTGCACAGAGGTGCTTCTGCAGTGTGTGGGGGTGCAAAGAGCAGTGCCAGTATTACTCACCGGTAAGTCAACAGAGCTGAAAAAGCATTTCCACTTGGCTCAAAAACCCCAACATTTTTCCACAGTGGGACAAGTAATGTTTACTGCCCTGCATCCCTTTCTTCAGTATCTCCAGCCTCATGGGTTACAGCAGGAAGAACAAAAAAAACCCCATAACCTCAAACTATCTACAGCCCGAAATACTTGTTCAGAGCACCCTAACGTTGCGGCTAGCTACAGCCAAACACAGGGACCACAGCCACACATCTCTCCAGACTCCCGTGCACTACAGCAGCTAACACTACCAACAATTATTTTTATAGGGAGAGACTCTCCATGCTGTCCAGGTAGATCACTTCTCAGTCTACAAGCAAAGCAAAGTTTCTAATAAGAAAAATAAAGGTTTGCAGACCTAATGTTTAGAATTCAGCTGGTCACATTAGAAGAGACTACCGCTGTAATTATGAATTTAGCAACAAATACCAAGTCATAGGTAATATACCAAGACCATGCCCAGCACAAGGAGCAACGGAAAACCGAACTGTGTGACTTTGGGGATGTCTCCTCATGGCAGCAGGAGTCTGTAGGGCCAGAGAGGGAAAGGAGGACTGCAGTCTGAGGGCCTGACCACAAGCCTGTGGGGGGCAGAAGACCCCACTTGCACAGAAGGGCTTGCTTCAGCACGTCCTTCCATGCAGGGAAGGAGCGACAACATCCAGCTCCAGCTGCCCTTTTGGAGGCTGGGAAGGGCTCTCAGGGTGAGGGACCTCCAGCTCCTGCTGCCAAGAGCTGCCTCCTGCAGCCTGGCTGAGAGCCAGCTGGCCGACACAGCCGGTGGACATCCTGTCAAACCCGAATCAGAGGCAGGTGATACATGAGACAGCGCCGTCCTCTCTGCCCAACCAGGGCAATGTCATTCACACCGTATTATTTCCTCTGCTTGTGGCAGCGCACTAGGAACAGTGCTCAGAGCTGTCATCCCACAACACGTGGGAACGCTTTCCTTTCTCTAATATAGAGTGGATATTATAAGAGTTTTCCTTACAAACATACAACCTTAAAATATAAGCAACATGTTTTCTCATCCCCCCCAGTTTTATACATACCACTCACATAATCCTACATTTAAATGTATGGGTGATTTAATAAATATATGAAAAACCACCTATTAATCTGCCTCATAATCACAGCTCTACTTGGCTGGGCAAGGAGCAGAATATCAAATCCCTTAGTTACGTAAGTAGAGTCATTGAGTCAATAGGTTGATTTTTTAAAAAACCCAAATAAAGACTTATCACATGATTAAGCACTACCGACATGGCCCCTTGAAATGGTTATTTCCAGTTTTAAGCAACAAAAAGTACTGAGCTTACAGAAGCATTCACTGGAACCGTACTACTCGAAGCTCTGTTCTGCAGGTACGTTTTCCCCTCCGCGCACGGAAAATACTACGACATTTACAGTCACCAAACATCAATCAAGGCAGAAGCTGAACGACCCTGATTTTAGAAAGAGGTGATGAAGCAGAAGCAACCCAGCAGCCCCATAAGGCAGCGATGCAGAGAGCAGCGAATCCAGCTCCAGCTGCGCTGGTCTGTGCCGGGCGCTGCTCCGACCTTTCCACGCGCCGCTCCGGAGCTCGCAGGAAAACAAAACGCTGCGGACTGGTCAGGCAGCTGTCTCACGCCGCGTATAACTTCCCTGTTTATCCCCCCAGGGATGCCTGGGGTCAGGCTATTTCGGTCCCCTGCCCTCTGCCCGAAATGGCCGTGCCGTGCCGGCTCGCCCGGGGCTCGGCGCCCCCCAGCTCCTCCTGCCCCGAGCCGCGGCCGGGAGCCGCTCCGGCAGGGCTCCGCGCCCCGCTCCGCCGCTCCAGCCGGCCCCGAGCCATCAACAGAGGGCACAATTCCCTCGTCCGGCAAAGGGCTGCCGACGACAGCCCCGGAGAGCCGAGGCGCAGCCTCCCTCCGGCCGCTGCTCGCCGGGAAGCCGCGGCCGCCTCCCCTCCCGGGCAGCGCTCACCTCGGTGCCGCCGGGCTCCTCCGGGAGGTCCTTCCCGTGCGTCCTGCTCAGCAGCCGGGCCGCGGCAGGGGGACAGAGCCGAGCCCCGCAGCCATCCACGCCCGCGGAGCCCGCGGGGCCGTGCCGGCAGCGGGCCCGGGGTGCCCTGGCCGCTCCGCCGCCTCCGCCGCCCCCTCCCCGCCGGAGCTGCTGCCGCCGCCGCTGCCTCCGCCGCGGAATGAAGGGCTGAGCCCAGCCTCTTGTTTTTTTTTCCCCTTTCTGTTTCAGCGACCGGGCGAAAAAAAAAAAAAAAAAACACTACACAACTCATTCCGAGGAAAAGAAAAAGCCGGCCGGGGATTTCCACCGTCAGCGCTTGGGACTTTCCGACATGTGACAACCGCAGCGCCGCCAGCCGCCGGCCCCCAGCCGCCGCCGCCAGGGGCCGCCGCAGCGCCCCGTGCCTCCGGAGCCCGTCCCCGGCCCGATGCCTCCTGCCCGGCCCGGCCCGGCCCGGCCCGCCCGGGGGCTGCGGCAGCGAGGCGGCTCCTGCCCGTGCGAGGGGAGCCGGAGCCGGGGCCGCGCCCGGCCGCAGCCTGCCCCCGGTTGCGTCTCCCCCTCTCGGCCGGGCACAGGCGCCATGGGCTCACCCGGGCATGAGGAAGCCTCCGTGCCCCCTGCCCTCCTGCTGGTCGTCCCATTTGGTGCTGTTCCTCTAAAACCTCCCACAAACTCAAGCCTCTCTGCTGTCTCTGAGGTTACCTGTACTCTGCCATTTTGGCTGTGTGTGTCAGTAACCACTGCTGAGTTCATTTTTGTTAATTAGGGGTTACGGTCCTGATACATAATCACTTATATCCCATACTGGTATTCTGGGAGGTGTTAACGGGCTTTAATCCAGCCCTGCCCAAGGTAAGGCCAGTGCAGGTGTGGGTCAGGACTGCAGACTGAAGCTGTGGGGCCAGGGAGGTGGTAGTGTCAGGGCAGGTCAGTAAGCTCCTGCCCACACCTGGCAGTTGGTAGCGATCGTTGAGTTTAATGGTTGCAATCCATTAATTCACACCTTCAAACAGTATCCTGAAGTCTGTGCAATGGAAAAACTAAATAAAATACAATACTTTGGGCCTGTAGGTACAACTTACGGATGTGATCTGTGGTGGAAATTGGCAGTGCCTTGCCCACAAGGCTTGAAACCTGAAGGCACACAGAAATAAAATGCAACAAAGTTTGTTGTGGTCTTACAAGACTCTGCCCCTACCGATGCTGAACTCCTGCCAGTTGCCGAGCGTCCACCCTTCCCACTGACTTGGGAAGCTGGGGTTGCCCCACGCCTTCAAATCGGGCCTTAAGTCTTGACTCCTGTCATAGAAAGGTGGTTTCGGAAAAGTTCCCTTGTCTCACCTCCTTTAGCACCAGCTGGCTCAGCTCATGCTCTTGTGTCACATGCTGTAGTTATGTGACAGCACGCTCTTTCCCAGTGTTGAAAGCCTCTGCATAGCCTGCTGTCCTTCTTTCTCTGTCTTTGTTAGAAGTCAGTGACATAGCTGGAAAAATAATAATACTTTCCATTTTTATTTTTCTACCCCTCTCTCTAGAGAGATTTATTACAAAATATATTATTTTTATTTTTTTGTTGGCCTAGCCTTTCAATTGCCTTGGGAAGTAGCAGTTAGGTAGGTAAGGCTCCGCACTTAAGGACTGATGGTCTGAGGGTTGACTGAGATCCAGGGAGGCTGGGTGCCTGAGGGGAGAGGGCCTGAGTGATTACTTGCATAACTAGGGCAGCATCTGGGGTGTGGTTTTACCCCGAGTATGTTTCCTACAGCAGTGAAGTCAGTTTAAGACAGAACTTGCCATTCTCTGCTCCTGGACGTTTTTCCCTATCCTCCTGGGTGTGCCAAGGTACTGGGTTATTTAAGTGATCTGATTAGAAAACAGCTATACGTATATATAAGTGCATGTGTGTATATTTTTACCCAAACCGTTTTTCTGTGATTCTCAGCTAGCTATACAGAGAGCATTTGAATTCCACCGTGGAGTGGGAATGAGGAATGAGGTAGGAAGCAGGGAAAAAGGAGCTGGCTTATACCCTGCTTTTTATGTAAAACTACAGCAAATTGATAGACGAGTGGTTCTAGCCCCTTCTGTCTGTGTTATTTTTTGTTTGTTTGTTGATCCTGTGAGAAAACAAAAGGAACGTAAGTGCGAGTAAAGAGACTAACATGTATTCTGCAGGTATTAGCTGAGAGCCTGTGAGGGAAATAGCGAGTCTGAGGAAAAACTGAAATGGCAACAGCTTACTTTGGTTACTCTAAGCACATCTGAATATTTATAATTACTATTTACTCCTTAATAAACTAAACGCTGATTGCACGTGGCTAAGGCTGATGTTTATCATACAGGTCTGAGCAGGATGGCAGGAATTCATTTGATCTGAGTTTGCACAGCACAAAATGAAGTTCAGTCTTGTTAACCGGATCTCCTAGGCAATAGAGCAATACGCTTAAAAACATCAACAACATCAATAATTATCCAATACATGAATATACATTCCTCTTTTCAGATTTACTCCTGTTTCTTGTAATTATACACCATAGTTTATCCCACTGTTTCTGACAAATATAAACATTGTATCATAATATAAACACACACACACATGTATATATAAGGACAGGGATTTTTTTTTTTTTCTTTTGAAGTCTGTGCATATATGCACACACATATATATTATGCATATTTTTGTGTATGTATACATAGACATATATATCATAGGGAATGGGAACGTTGTCCTTGCCATTCAAGACAGGATAAGAAATAGGGAGTTTAAGTTCCAGCAACCTATATTCTGGCTAGGCATAAGGGGTAAAAAAACACCCAACAACTTAGAAGTGGCAAAATTAGTATAACCCTAGAGTAGACTGTCTAGTGAAGCTGCAGAATAGCCATCTGTGGAGGGCATTTAAGTAAACAGTGTGCACATCAATCAACAATTGTTGTTTATTGTGCTTGGGAAGTAAGAGTTAATTTCCCAAGGCCCCATTCAGCTTTGTTTCTCTAAATTATTTTAATTATTTCACTTCTCTTTACTGTTCAGGAAGGAGGAGCTTATGCTTGGTAGATTATACCAAGACGCTGGTGCATTCAGAACATTAGAGGTTTTAGAGGTTGCATTAGGAAGGACTCATTGTGAAGACAGTACTTCTGTAGTATTCTATCACAGGATCATGACTGTGACAATATTTGTGATAGCAACATTCAGGATTTAATAGCTCAATCATTAGCCAGGTCTTTTGGTATCAGATAGTACTGTAAGAGGTATGATTCATCTAGAAGGGAGGAAAAGGATCATAAAAGGGAAATCCCTTCTATTGCAATAGCAGTGCTTGAGGTCACGCTTGAGTTCAGCACTTCTGTCTTCCAGGAGCCCTTTCATTACTTGTTTTCCTGGCGGAGAAGTGATGAGAAGGGCTTGTCAGTATAGAGGAGAAACAGGGAGGAAAATCCCTTAAACCTGTATCAGACAGAAAACTGGTGCTAAATACTGAACTAAGTAGTGATGGTTAAAAAAAAAAAAAAAAACACCTCTGCCATATAGATAGAAAGAGCTGGACTGCTTTTATGAATTTTCCATACACTCACCTGAATAAAGTAAGAGAAACTCCAGATTCCAAAGGAGACTTATAACATGTTTTGTGGCAAGGGACCGTGCTGGAAGTAGAGCTTCCTACTTATGCCAAGCTCTTCTCTTCTCTTCTCTTCTCTTCTCTTCTCTTCTCTTCTCTTCT
>NC_048895.1:57943607-57981474 GCF_011077185.1 Oxyura jamaicensis
CTCTTCTCTTCTCTTCTCTTCTCTTCTCTTCTCTTCTCTTCTCTTCTTTTTTGTGTTTTCTTCTTGTTAATGCTGCTGGTAGAAATGTCAGAAGTAAAAGGGCTGGTATTGCAGTGAGATCCAAAGAAGGTGAAAGTTCAGATCTTGTCCTGGCTGTATTTGTGGAGATGCAGGTTGAAGATCAAGAATAATATTGTACCATTAAAGTTGGTGACACATTCTAGTAAAGTACCTGTGGAGGGAAATGTTGGATGTCTTTAAGAACAGGTTATATCAGCTACAAGCTGCTGGTCCGGCCTTGTGGCATGGAGGCAGTGGGCAATCTCAGAGTGGGAATCTCAGAGTGCTTTTCCAGCAGTGTTATATAAGAGATTCTGTAAAAAGTGTGAAAAGTTTGCCATGATAAAGGTAAAATCTTTCCACCTTGATTTTTATCTATCATACATTCCTCTGATATCTGTTGATACTGGGTCAGCTTCAGGGCCTCTGATGAGGGCGGAGACCTGGGTGTGTATGTGTACGTTTGAGATAGCAGCAAAGCCCAGCGTTACTGACCCTCTGCAGTGTTTAACACAGAATTCATCTAAGCCCCCAACAAGAAATAAGCAAAAAGACCAACAATATTTCTGTCTAGGAGAGCAAAGTGCTTTCAGTGGATTGTGAAACAGGCTGAGGCAGGGCTTGTGGCTAAATTGAAGAAAATTAGGACAGCTGTAGGAGGCCAAATCAAAGGCTTGTCTGGCTACCTTAGTGCACTGTTTCTCACAGTGGTTGAGAAGATGCCTAGAAAATAGTATAGAAATGGGGTGGTTTGTTCCTAATAACTTTCCAGCCTGCACTTTGCCACAATTTTCCTGTGGGATTTTGGGCTGTGGCTTGGTATTCTAGTGCCTTGCCTTCTCAGTTGTACAGCAAGTGTAAGAATGTTTTTTTTATTATTATTATTATTATTTATTATTATTATTATTTTCCCCCTCACACTTTTCTGTATCTTACTTGCTTAATTTCGACCACAAGCTGTTCAGGACAGAGTCTTTTGTTTTATTATTATTTTTTTGTTTTTATATTTTCAGTATCTTAACACCATTACACATAGATCCTACGCATATTTACAAACCATGGTCTTTGCTTCAAGAAAGTTACTTTCCAAGCATAGCAGACTTAACTGTGAACCATTAATATTGTAAGGGTCTTTGACTTGGGTTGAGGGTTGTAAGCATAAAAGACTGCATAGATAATGCTCTGAAGGGATGGGCTATGCACAGAGATGGTCTTCTCTTTCTAAAGCAGTAGTAGTCAGCATGCCTTAATGAACGCGGCTCTCTTGGTAGTACAAGCCCACCCATTTTAGCCTTCACCTTAATATTTTGGCTGGGACAACTGTGTTGTCTAATTGTGTAGTGCACACCACAGCAGGGAGCCCTGAAGCAGTCTGGATTTTTGAGTTATTTGTTTCAGTGAACAGTTCAGCATCCCTAAGTCAGCAGTTGGTTGACAAGTAAATAGTTGGCTGAAGACAATGCCTCATGTGTATGTAGTCTGACGGGAACAACTCCTGTCTACCTTTCTTGTAGATTCCCTTATGATGAGGTTATATAAGCAGCTATTCTAACTTTAAATGCGAAGTAAGCATATAACACAGAGCTATACCCTCTGGGGGTGAATGGGAAGGGTTGGGGAAGGGAGCTAACTAACTCCTGTTCACGAGATTAAATCCCTTACTCTTTTGTCCTTTATTCCCTGAGCAGTTTCAACGTACAATTGCAGTCAGTCACAAATCAGCCTGCAGTTCAGCAGACTTACCAAAATTACAGGTCTTTAAAATGCCATACTGTCTTTCCTTTCCCAGTGAAATCTAGTCTCACTTGAACTTTTCATTTTCTCCCAGAATATATGCAGTTTGTATAAACCAGATGGTAAGAATTCAGAGCAACCTTTTCTCAAATTTTCTAGATATTTCCAATAATGAATTTTCTAATGCATGTTTCCACTTATTAAGCCAGACTTACACTCTTTGAAGGTGTTTTAAATTGTGGTTAATTTCCATGTGCTTGGTGAATACGTGAATGAATGACTCTGTATCATTCCTTACTAATATGGGAGAACTGTTGACACCATTTTCTACTGAGATGGAAATATCTCTACTCTTAGCAATGGAATTGTGTAGGGATGGCTAAGTGAATAAAAAGTGATCATGTGAAGGTAATCTTTAGTCATGAATCATACAGCATGAATCTTGTTACTCTTTTCCATGTATAATTTTTGTAATTGCCCCTAGTTCATCAGAATGTGGAGGAAAGAGAAGAAATATGCAAGAAATACAGATATCATGATTGTTTCTGCTGGGCATCTCATATTTGTAGTTTCCTAGTCTGACCTCCTCAATAACACAGGCCATTGAACTTCATCAGTTGCTTCTGTGTCAGCCTCATTGCTTTTGCTAGATGTACAGCATCTCTTTCATGAACACCCTCTTTTATTTTGATCAGCGATTTGAGTTGTATGAGGGGTCTGGTAAATCTTACTGTAAGTCTTGTTTTAGAATAATTAGCGTAGGTGTCAGATTTAATCTCATTTGTCATAACACCAGCAAAACAGTCTAAGTGGGGTTTTACCGCAAAAGTGTTAAGTATTGAATAGGTTTCAATATCTCTTATTTGAAGAGGTTAACAATCTTGGACACGTTCAAAGCTCACAGCCGTTTTCAATGACAATGAGGAAGTGAATTCATTCCTGGACTTTCAAAAGCAGAGGAAAGGCATTTCCTTTGCGTAACACAAATTCTGTGCACGGGGAATAACGTGAGTGTTATATGAGTGGCCAGAAATTCAATCTAGTTTTCCAAGTGGAGAGAAAATCAATTTGCCCTGTACTAACAGTGCCAGAATTTCCCCAAGAAAAATTCCTCCAGAGAAGGAGGTTTATGCTGGGAATTTACCAGCATTTACTAAATTAAAGAGTCTGTAAACTGTTAGGTTTTAGGAAACAACTAGTTCCCACAAGGAAAATGGTAATCTGTTTTGTAAACATGGATTTACTCTGTTTGTGGGGGTGACACTGCTCATATGATTGATCTCAAACATGATATTGTTTTCCATGGAATTTCTTCTGATTCATACTGATTTCATGGAGAAGGAACTCCCCATTTTTGCAATGACAGCACTTATTGGTAACAGTAAGGTAATAATTTATTCCTGTCTCCACAGAGAGAGCTTTGTAAGATTTCTGCTGTGTACATAACAGGGAATGTGTTTTCATGTGACGTGCCCCCACATCTGTAATTCCTGCAGCTGCAGAACACAGCCCACAAACTGCTTACTATAAACTACTGTTATAAATTCAGGTGGAGAGAAATAAAAGTAGTCCTAGGTAGATTTAGGAATAGCGGAGAAAGAAGTAGCATATCACATATAGGAAGTGCTAGAGCAGTCTTTTCATCCCTAGTCTATATGGAGCACCCTAAGTATCTGTGTTTCCATCCTCAAGTATCTGTGTTTCCATCCTCATGGCCCTAGAACATGAAAATTGATGTTTGTCTGACTTGGATCACCTGCACCAAGCAATTGCACCTCTGGTGTGTTGACCTGCTTCGTATGGAGTGGGAGTTCCTTTTCATGGTGGAGTCACATATTCCATGTGTGGGACAGGGAACTTCTTAGGGGTCATAGATTTCTGATTTTGGGTGTGTTCTTGTAATTTTTATTGTCCAAAAGTGTTCAAATTGTGTGCTTTCTAATTCATACTCTAGAGGGGAATTTTCTTCATTTGGTAGACCATATTTACAGAGTAATTATTTTTTTCCACTGCAAAACTATTTTTTATTTTTATTTTTTTCAAATGGTAATGCTGCTGAAATACTGATAAACTCCTCTTCATAATCAATATATGTTTACCTTTCAAGTCTTCTCTCCACAGAAGAATAGGTGTGTGTAAGAAAGCTCACCAGGTGCTTTCACACTGTAACTGAAGACGGATTGAAGGAAATAGCCCACAGTGGACAAGGTGAAGACTGAAAGTCCAACACCAGAAATTTAAGTACAACATGTACAACTTTATCCTAGCTGGGTCATGTCTGGCTTGTAGAGCAGCAGTCAGACAAACTAAAAAGACCAGAGCTGAGCTGATCCAGATATCCTTGGTCTTCTCATTCTATGGTTCCGCCATTTTTCCCTTTTATGGTTACATACATTGCTTGAATGCATTTGTTTTGAAAATCGATGAGAGGGAAACACTAACCATATGGCTAATTCCCACTAGCATGTCATGAAATTTCATGAAAACACAAGGCAGAAATGCAAGGAGCTCACAGTCATTAAATATTTCATGAAATTTGTTACAGCAGTGAAGGTCAGTAGCTGCACTGCCTTGACATGTGTTGATGAGGCCAATTAAATCTGCCTTCATGGGTTTCCTCTTGCAATTTCGGTGGGTTTACGGTATCCTATCATTTATTGGCCTAAATAGAATCATTTAGGTGTGCGCTGAGGTGCAGCTGTGATATTGTTTTGGAGAAATGGCTGCATTTCAGGGATGGTTTCAGTTTGCAACTAGAAAGAGAGAATGAGTATCAAAGAGATTGCCTTGTGTCGCATCATCTGCTGGGAAACACAGAACAGAGTCTGCAATTCAAGTGTCAAAGGGTTTAGAAGGGCCTGGCAGAGGGAAAATAAACTACTAGGCATGATATATGTCAACAAAAACAAGGCTCTTGGCAACATGCAGATCTGCAGGGCAGCAAGGAATGGAGTGACAAGAAGTGGAAAACTGAGATGTCAGCATGCAGTTTCCTGCCTACAGCGATTCTGACTGAATCATTATTGACACAGTGCAGAACTACATTTCTATCATGAAAGGACCACATGGACTGTTTGCTCCAGTAAGCATGTACACCTGTGTACACATGCACAGATGATAGAGAAGTGGAACAGAAGGTTAAATCTTGAGACGATAGAGGCAGCAGAATGCAAACTGGGACAGAGGCTCTGGAGTGGTATCTACAGAGTATGGAGTGGGTAGTTTTCATGGACTGCACCTCAATTTATTCTCCTTGACACTCTCAGTGATAGCTTTTCAGCTTTTATTCATGAGTCCTCTGAATCTTTATGCCTTTCTGTTCTTACAGGTGCAGGTCCAGGCTACCATACAGCTGGTCTGCGGGTGTACCCATGAGGGCACCGTCCATGCTGCTCAGCTCTGCCCGCAGTATGCTCCCTTCAGCTCCTGACCGTGGGGGTAGGCAGGGCAGTGTAAGCCCAAGTCTGCGTGCCCCAACAGTGCCCTGAACCAGTCATCCTCCTGACTGAGCAGGAAAGCATCTCTTCCGGAACGGCATGCGGATCTGGCAGCACAGCGATCACCTATAACCATGATTCAGAAACAGCATCCTGAGAGGGGCATAATTCACTTCAGTGTGATGGGAAGTGAAATGGAGGGATAAGCTTCAGTCTGTTCTTGCGGTGCTTCAAGATCATCAGTAGTGTTTGTATCTTAGTGCCTGTGTGGCTTGTAAATTCCTCCATTGGGAATAGCAGTCATTAGTAATCCCTGGGCACAGACCAGGGCCTAACTCCTGGAATGACATTTGCTTACAGTCCCTGTACTCCTGTGACTATTTTCACGGGACATTACACTGACTGTCGGAGCAGGTATCTATCTAGTCTCTCTCTTTTCTCTTTCTATGGTAAATTGAATCCCTAGAGATGCAGGGAGGAAGTAATCTCTGCACCCTCTGCTGTTGTGGTAGATTCTTGTGGAAATTGCAGAAGCAAGATCTGTTCTGCTACCTTGGTTGCTTGGCATGCATATCATAATTGGGGATTAATGACGCTAGGATTACCTCTGCCCTCCTGTTTTGCAGAGAGAATAGTTCCTTCAGAGATAGGACAGGTGGCACCAGAATAGGAATGGTTTACAACAGGCCAAAGTAGAGCAACAGTGTTACTTCAAAGTTCAGCCTGGAAGCTTGCAAACTCTGAAAAAAAAAAAAAAAAAAAAAAAAAAACCTTCCTGGAATCAAAGCTATCCCAGGCAGAGAGGGCGACTCCTTCTAATGAAGTCCTGCACGATTCTAACGAAGCTCTGCAGTAGTTTGCCTAGTTCCACTGAACTGTGCATAAAAAAACACAACGCTGTTGTAGTGCGTAGCTAATTTAACATGTGAGTTGCTCATCAAAGGTAAATCCCCTAATTGAACATTCACCGTTTCATGAGCATTTTTGCAGATTAGAGGCACCTACGCATATTTACCCATTTCTTGCTGTAGTTACTTAGCATATCTGCTCAATGTTTATCCATCAAGATTATTATTTAGAGCAAACTGATACAACGTCTCTCTAATGAAATAAGAGCATGTGTTTCAGCCTTATGTCTTAATTATAAGATTGGGCAAAACCAGTTTATGAAATTGCTTGGTATCACTGGTGTTAAAACCCATTTTCTTGTTTTTTTTTCCATGTTTGTTAAACCACATATTTTTTGGATGATGTGTCTGGTGTCTACCTCCACAATGTATTTTGGGAAGGGAGGGGGTAAGAAAGAGGGAAAGCCTAACTTAAAATAGTTTGTCCTTTTCTAGGTAGAAGGCTGTGAAAAAAAAAAATAAATCATTTGGCTTTAAAAAAAAATCCAGCAACTTTTTCTTTAAGTTGCTCTGATGCCCTGTTGTTTGAAGCAGAAACTTACAGCAACAGAAAGATTTATGCGCCAGGGATGTGCTGTTTGCAGCTCAGAGATATGTCACTCCAGACCTCTCGCTAGTCAACTGCTATTTGCACTTGTGAGTAGACTCTAAGATCAAACTCCAGGTGGTTCTCTAAGGTGGGACCACACGTAAATTCCCCTTAGCTTCTCATGGCGGCTGTACCCCACACTGCTCAAGTTGCAGGTGGGCTTGCCTTTCCCTTCATGTGAGCTGCTGGCAGCGTGATGCAGGAGCCCCTGCACAATCCCTCGGTGCTTCCCTGTCTCCTGGCTGGAGCTGTAGAGGTCACCCCGTGCTTTGGCTTCTCCGTGTTTCTTTCTGTGAACAACGTGCTTGCCTGCTATCCAAGAAATGCCTTCTGATTGACTTGGAACCACCAGAAGTCAGATCAAACACTTGCACCTGGAGAATATTTCAGGATGAACACAAGTGGAAGTGGCAATTCCCCCTGTTGCCCAGTGGTGCAGTGGAGGGGATGTGTACAGAGTGTGGTTGGCACTATTTCATTTCTGTCTCTGCCACAGAAAGCTAGGCAAGGACAGAGGCAAACCTATATTCCCTTTACTCTCCCTGGTGAATTAAGGAAATCTCTGGGCTATGCCGAGGAACAAAGTATGCAGGAGGAGTTTCTCAGTCTCTCTTGCTTGGCCTGTGGCACTTAAATAAATAAATATGTGTTTTCTGGGTAGGAGAGAAAGCACCAAGGAACTAGGTTTAGTCACAGAGTAACAATAAGAAATCTTACTGAGGTTAATCCAATTAATAGTTAAATATTTTAAATAGAGCAGGGGAGGCTCAGCATGCAAGGTTGCAAGCAGCTTGCCTAGGATTATACCGTCCGTTGATATTAGCTGTGGAAGAAGAGCCCAGGTCTCCTCACATGCCAAAAAGATTAACCAAAAATTAAAAGACAGGAAGCTGTAGTTCTGCTCCTTTGTTCTTCACTTTGTGCCCTTTGTTTTTATGTTGCCAATGCTGTAAATATAAATAGAGGATTTTATAATGAGTAAAAATGCAGGAAAATATGAATTTTCAGGTAAATGTACATCTTCAGGTTAATAAAAGGAACAGAAATATAATCATTTTCTTCTGGATCAAGCCACTTTTTTTCCATTAGTCTTCCACCAAACCAAACCAGCCTTAGACAGAGCTTGAGTACACTAACGTCCTACGAGTGTGACAGAACATATGCCATCTCCTCGCAGGTCCCACATCGTCCATGGGGTGATCCAGAGAGGGTTTGCTGAAGCTCAGACCAGTAGGGCAAGGCTGGACCTCCTACAGTTGTTGCCCCCCAGTAGTCCAAATGAAGGTGGGAGGAAATGTAAGAGGCGAGGGAGCTTCTCTCTCATGCTTTTAGTGGCTTTCATCCTGATAGTCAGCATGAAGAAGAAGGAAATACCTGTCGGTGGCTCGAAAGAGCCTGGTGTTATGTGAGCAGTAGATGAGACTTGCTGGTGATTGCTGCTGTCTGAAGTTGAAAACTGAATTTCAGAGCTGGCAAAAGTGAACTGGGGACATTGGATGGTTTCTGTGGGAGATGGGGAATCTGAAGCTGAGAAGGTGCATATGGGAAGAGATTCAGTCAAGCAACTCAGTAATTAGTGGTACTAGAACAGAACTGAATTTTGGGGAAATAGGTGATGGAAAGAGTCAGCTCTTACTAGGAGCTTAAATACGGGATAAGAAAGGGAAGCAACTGAAGAAAAAAAAAAAAAAAAAGATCAAGTAAAGCAAGAAACTTAGTGGGACAGTGATAGGAGGAGTCCAGGCAAGATGAGGAGAACAGGGAAGGTGAAGGCTATCATCAAAATGGCTAATCTTGTGAATATTAAAGAGATGAAGACTGACCCAGGAGGGCTAGGAAAGAGGACTGGAACTTGGTAAAGCAAAGAGATTGGAGCTCAGTGGAATAGCTTGAGGAACAGAGACTGAAGAGAACAGGATCAGAGCGGTGAGAATGAAATAGGTGGAACTTGAATAGGAAGGAATGAAGATGAAAAGGAGAAAATGGAAAGGGAGCAGACAGAAGTGTGTGTACTTGAGCCTGGACTGGTGTTCCCCATTCCTACATCAGAGATTGCCCGTGATGCCAGCTGGCCCATGACAAGTCTGATGGAGGCAAGTGGTCAGGTCACTAACCTAAGGGACAGAGATCTGTGGAGAGAGTTGATGGTTGCAGTCCTGTAAATGAACCATCTGGAGCAGATGGGGTAATTAATATGATGCTACAGGATGGAATTATTTTCCTTCTCTGCATCCAGCACGTCCCATCTCTCTTCCTGGGGTTAGAGAGCATTCAAGGCACAAAGCATAATCCCTGAGAGTGTTTGTCTCCTCCACTGTGCGTAAAATATCTGCCCAGGGGAGTCAGGGATGTGGGGCAGAGATAGCAGGACATCCCCCATGCCTTCAGGACTCTCTCGTGCTCGCTGTGTCGTTTGGAAGGCACGTGCTGGAGGCACAGTGAGAGCAAGTACAGCCTCGTGGTAATGGCGGCTGTGTGCTGGCCTGGGAAACTGTACTTCAGCCTCTTCTTTGCCACAAAATTTCTGTGCGGTGCCGGGCAAATTTTTGAAATCTACCTTGTCAGAGGTGGTGACTGACTGGGTGTTCCTTGTATTACGCATGTGTGGGTGGAGATCTCGGGTCCGACATGAAGCAGCGCTGAGTTCCCACAGCTGTAGCTGAGGCAACGCGTACTGTGCTTTTAAGACAGAAAGTGTAGTACCAAATAATCTGAGAAACCAGGTCCTAGGGAATACACAGAAGTAATGGAAACTTTTGACCTTAATCGCTTTGTGCTTCAGTTCCCTATGTGTAAAATGTGGATTGTCCCACCCCCTCACGTCGCAGGACTTACGAACAAAGATTAGCGAATGTGCAGAAATACTCAGATGCTTTAGCGATGAGGCCAGACCTAGAGTCTCTGAGTAATTCTATTTTCAGAGACGATTTTGAGTAGTAGGTAAAGTGTGAGGCTAGGCGCTGAGCAAAGGAGAGGACACGAAAGACCAACTAGCTGCTCACCAAATGACTAGCCGGCGTGCAGAGATGGCAACGGGTTGGAAAAAGTTATTATGAGATCATGACAGGACTTTGTTCTAAGGCACAGAGCAAAGGTGACAAGTTCTGGGATTTCCTACCTTGAGAGTTAGGTTCGTAAATGTCTGATGTACATTTTTGGGTACAATATAAACGTGTTAGCAAGCACTGGTGACATGGACATTTCTCTCACTGTAATGCAAAATGAATGAAGTTTGCTTCATAACATATTATTGTGTTGGTGAATAATAATGTTAATAATGCAGTAATTTTAATTTCATGGCTTTAGTAGTCATATTAATGTTTCATAGCAGGATTTCAGAAAAATGGTGAGTATCATAACTATTTTACAGAACTATCAAGAATTAAAATAAACATTGAAGAGTGGGGATAAACTACAAATCCCTCATCTTGCTCTTTCTCGTAAAGATCAGAGATATGCATTTTTGTTCCAGTCACATTGGGTTAGAAACACTGCCTAAATGAACACAGGTCTTCATTTTACCTCGGAGTCTGGTGGTTGTATTGCTGTTTAACATAATTAGGGGCAGGTCTGAGATGAATAGTGAACACCGAGCATGGTAGAGAAGAAATCCAGGCCTGATGCTGAAGGAAGTCTTTAGGAATCTGTATTTTACAGAAATCTGTGGAGTTCGTATGGGTCTGACTAAAGAATTTACGGTGTCAATATGACAACTCCAAGTCAGCTTAGGGGTCTAGCTTTGGAATGAAAGAAAATTTCCTAGAATTGACGTTTACCTGTGCCTTAATGAGCAAAGGGGTACTCCTTTCCATTGCACTGAGAGTATGTGGAATCCCCTCTCATAACTGATAATGAAACTGTAACCGATACTTCTAAAATCACACACTTGGTGGTTTGTTTTTTAAAAATTTCTGTGAGTCACAGGAATCTGTGAGGCCAGTTGGGAGCAGGGGGAGTAAAAGAAACCCTCTGCATATGTGGGTCGCTAATTATCAAAAAGTCAGTGGAGAAAAAATAAAAGCCCCAAACCAAGTATGGGTCTGTAATCCAGTCACTCTTTAGGGTAAAAAACCATGTAATTTCTGAAGGAAAAAGAATGCAGAGCTTTGAATGAGTTCTGGTTCCTTCTCAAAGGTGGAAATAAGATTGTAGTAAAATTTGTTCTAAATGTCATTAGTCTGGAGATTCAGAGCAATGAGATTACTATCATGTGGATCATTCATCAGTAAAACAATATACATAACTTACCTGGTGGCTTTCTTCTGCAGGGACTTCTCTTGGTCTCAGGCATGAATTTCTCTTTAACATAGTCAGTATTCAGAGCAGAGAGGACAATGTTTTACCTCCCTTCTTAAAAACTTTATTTATATTTATATATTTATGTTATATTTTTATATATTATATATTTAGCAATGTGGCTTCAAACTAAGCCTGGATCTTTCTTCAATTGCACTGTGGAATTAATACATAAAGGGGTAATACAAAAGTATCTCCAGCCTTCCTAATACAAAACCAAGAAAGCAAAGTAATTAAATAAATCATTAGTGCTGATTCTTGCCTTCTCTTTTAATGCAGTTCTAATGACATATGTTTTTTCTTCACCTGCTATCACAGCAGGTATGTCATTTAGACAACTGATTCTCTGCTGTGTTTGTGGTGGTGGTGTAGCAGTCTGCTCACAAGCACTGCCAATCAGGACTGGGACCTGTGGCATGGAGGAGGCAACAGGTAATACCAGCTCCTGAGCTGGGCAAGAAAGTGAGAAGCCTGGGTATGTTGAGATGTTGGAAGGAAAGTAGAAACAGTAATACAGGTCAAGAAGAATTGTTACCTTTAAGTTCTAAGGTTCATGTCAAGCTGTTAAGGACCCTATTAAAGAGGTTTTGCTGTGGTTGTGCTGTGGCTTATCTCGTTGAACTTCTGGAAAATGATCTTTCTGCCATACCTCTTCTCCTGCAATAAGATTTATTTTGTTTTGTTTGTTTATTTATTTACGGAGAAGGATTCACTGGCAAGGTTGCTGACTGTAATCCTTTGTGGTGTTGTCTCCAGTCCAGTCCATTTGAACAGCTGGATTATTATCTGGAAGAATATATCTGTTTTCATAGTAGCCCAATACATGCAAATGCACAAACTCCTATCCTATTTTTTTGAAGAATAGTGAAAAAATGAAGAGACGGTTCAGCGTAAGTGGAGTTCATATCATACCCGAGTAGTAGATATGGTTGGAAAAATTCGACAAAAATTTGGGTGCACAAGCCTTTCTTGCAGTTTGAAAAAGAAGATTCAGATTTCAAAAATGAAGGAGCTTATTTGTGGGTTGAAGAAAGTACCTATCAGTGGCAGATTTAAAGGGCACAAAACTTTGAGCTGAAAGAAGATAGGCTTATTTGTTGATAAGCATCTTTTAAAGGAGACAGTACTGGGTGTTAACAGTAGAAAAAGGCAAACAAAAGAGTTTGGAAGCCAAAGTTATAGCTAGGTTATGGATATTCATTGTTGGAATAAATACAAGGTAGAGCCAGAATCTCTCAATATCTTCAAATTAAAACAGGACACCTCTGTGGATGATGCGCATAAGCTAAACATCCCTGAATACATCTAATTGTTCAATCCAGGGGTGGCCAGGAGATGTTAACACTGTGATATGAAAATCATCTGATGGTTCCTCTCAGCCTGTGACTTTGAGATTGGAGGTGCTCACTTCGTTTAAGAACACAGAAACCTCCTACTGCTTAGATAAGAGGGTCACAAACCCATCCATAGTCCACCTTTTTATGTAAGAAAGGCTAGAAGAGATTTTCAGAAGTATCTAAATGTTTTGGAAGTCCAAGTCCCAGCTTCAGAAGTGGCCTTTGCCTCATCTGTGCTGAAAAGTCAATGGTGTATTGCTAATATGAGCCAGCAAAGGAGTCCAGAGGCCAGTGTTAGGGTGGGTGTTGCCCCTAGGTCAAGAGAGGTGATCCTTCCCCTTTGCTTAGCAGTTTTGAGACACACCTGGAGTGCTTCCCACCTCAGCGACTCTGGGATTCTGTGAACATGGAAAAGGGGTAAATTCAGCCAATTATTACAGTCTGACACATTTCTTTGCTTGAATTAACCTTGGCTTACAATAATCACACACACAAATATCACTCTGCGTACTGGTCGTGCTTGATGCAAGCATTGTCAGATAGGTATATTGTTTTATACTGAAACACTGCTGGTATTTATTGGGCAGTATGTTTGTATGAATACATAAACATACACAAAGATATAAATATATACAAAATACTGTTTCATACCAATGTACCTTGCTTCAACTCAACAGCTGATAATTAGTAAAAAGTATTTACTACAGCTACATACCAGAACTTTGACCAGCACAACGATGTTGTCAGAAAATCACCTCTCTCATCAGCATGATTATATTGATAAAAAAAGGAAATGGAAACTGAAGTCCTGAGTATTTGTGTTAAAAATGTGGTGAAAGCTTTAAAATCACACAGGTATTTTTGAACAATTCTATCTTCATGTATATGTAGTAGTACAGCTAAGGGCAAGCAGCCACCTACTTCCAGAATAGACCCATTTACACAAGGGTAAAAGTGCTCTGTGCTTCTACAGCAGAGGAAAAAAAATAAAAATTATATTGACAGAAGTTAGCTTTTTCATGACAATCTGCATCTAAAGCAACCATTGTACTATTTCAGGGGAAAAAAAAATGCATCCCTTATTTATGGAGTTACTGACCAAAAATCTGTGGTCATGACCAAAATGACTCTTTTTGCCTTTGTTTTTTTTTACCATTGTGACACTAACTTTAGTTAATCAAAGGGCTGTGGGAGTATGGAAATTTCAAATGCACCCTGAAATCCAATTAGCTGAGGTGGAGTAGACCTGTGTGTATAGAGATTGGACATAAAGTCTTTTTAACAACATGCACATTCTCTTAAACACATGTAGAGTGAAGCATCATCCTGTTAACCCACTCAAAAAAAGAAGAAGGTATATCTCTTCCCTGTAGGGCCTGTGTCCACAAAGCAGCTGTAGACCATAAGAAAACTGTACTCAGTTTTAAGAATACCCCAAACGGCCAAATTGGGTAATAAATGTCTTTGGATAGCTATGTGTCATGGTTTTCAGTGGGATAGAGTTAATTTTCTTCATAGACACTCACAAGGTGCTGTGTTTCGGATTGGAGGGGACACAGATAAGGATAGCTGGCCCAGACTGCTCAAAGGGATGTCCCACACCATGTGGCATCATGCTCAGCAATAAAACCTGGGGTAAAGGAGGAAGAAAGGGGCTATGTTCAGGGTGATGGTGTTTGTCTTCCCAAGAAGCCGTTACGTGTGACAAGCCCTGCTGTTCTGGAGGTGGCTGACACCTGCCTGCCAATGGGAAGTAGCGAGCGGATTCCTCAGTTTGCTGTGCTTGAATGCTGAATTTGGCATACACAAAAATAGCAATATCCCCCTTAGGGAGGTATATAGAAGCATCCTTTTTAATATGATGTAACTAGTAGTTATTTTGAAATGTCTGCCTTTGCCACTCAGATCTTTAGAGATTACTGGTTATTTTGGGGTGTCTTATTTTATGTGTACCATACATTAGACACCCAAAAGAAACTCAGGGATGAGGCTTCAGAAGAAACTCACATAGCATTGTAGAATTATCTGGTCTGTGCAAGTACCTCTCAAAAACACACTGCCAAATGAAGGCAAGTGACCTGACTAGGCATTTTGAATGTTTTGCCCCATGCAGACAGGAGTGTGCTTCTGAGCATGCATTGGCAAGTATTATTTCTGAGTTGCTGAAGCACTGAGCTCCATGGCTTGCAAACAGAAGTGTTTAGTGATGCTGCTGTCCTTGGCATTTACTTGCCTGGCAGTCATGACAGGGAGTAGTTTCACACTGTGAGGGTTTTCAGAGGCTTGCCTCTGGCCCACAGTACAAGGTTGCCATGGTTGGAGAAAGAACATGCGTGATTATCCTGCCATTATTTGATTAGCCTGCTGTTGTTATATGCTGCTAAAGTATCTTGAAAAGTTGCACAGTAACTCAAGTCAGTGATGCTGTGTCAAGATAATACGGGCTACGCTGAAAAGTTGCTATCGTTGTGGCTTTAAGCAGCAGTGCTTTTCTTCTGGCAGGTGCGTGCTTGCAAAATTAAAAAAAAATGTTAAGTAAGAGATGCTGATCTAAGAAAGAAGGTCAAACCACTTTCATCCTCTCCTATTGTCTCCCTTTGTTTCCACAGAATATTGGCGTGATACAACATTTGTGACGGACTTTCTCCACAAATAACAAATCTGTGGCTGCAGATATTACGTCTCTTAACCTTGTCTGTTCTTCTCGTACCTGTCAGTCGCCACAACGGATCAGTTGTTGCATAGGAACGGCTGCTGACATCCAACCCATTTTCTTCACCCTAGTTACATGATCACTATCGCCCCAGAGGGGACTTATCTGGTTCACTTGCTGGCGTAGCTGTTTAAAGATTGAAGTCATTAATGCGTTGTGCCTCTGTCCTCTGCTACGCATTCAGGGGAAAGGCCCATCCTTGCTGTGCCAGTCTGGAGTAAAACTGTGCAGAAGATACAGGCATGTGGGAATGAAAAGCCCCTGTGGGAATGAAAAGCCACTATATTCTTAGAAATGGATGGTCTCTGGAAGTGGTGAGTGTCAGCGGTCAGTCATCTCAGCCCACTTCATATGCCAGACGTGGGCGGATACACCCACACTTGTTAGCTGCTATATAGGTATAGGCTAATTTAGCATCGCTCGGCTGCTTTCTTTTAAACACTATGAACACTATGTTCTTTCTTTTTTTTTTTTCCTTTTTTTTTTTTTTTTTTTTTTTCTCGGAGGGGAATGCCAGACTTGACTAACAAAGACAAGAACAGACTAAATGTTTCCTTAACAGGAAGCCACTAGCTCTCCGCTTAGCAAGTGGGGAAGAAAAGCCTTTAAAACGCTTCAAACTTTCTTAAGCAAATTTCAGTTACACACGAGTAAAATGTTTGGGAGAACATCCCTGGGAAAACCTATTCCATTGGAAACTGAGCCCCTCAGTCGCGTCCCAAATGTGGACGTGGTCTCTCAGTAGCTACAAATGCACAGTACACAAAACTGTGCAGCACCACACAAAAATATAAGGGGAAGGGGGGAGAGGAGGAGGAAGATTTCATGTTTCCCAAGAAATTGAGGTGTTGTTCCCCAGTTTCCATCTCGTCTGATTTTTGCTTCATCTTTTCTAAGAATAGCATTAGAAGAGCTTTGAAGCAAAGTCAGGGCATTGAAAGGCAAAGCAATCCACTCTCACTACATGAACATGATAATTTCTCAGTTGAAGGCATTTATTACAGTTGTAGCCAGAAAACTAAGATTTCATTGGCTGCTCTAAACATTTACATTTATAAGCACCATTATTATAAAATTTCCCAGAGTCCTGGGATCAAGGATATTTTCTAACTGCTTGCTTTTCTCACATATACTAGGAAGACCAGTTCTATCTTCACGTTTTTCTGTCTTGGACTTGGGACCTCTATGTCTCCTTTCTTTGTGATCTTGGTTGTGCTAATCACATCACGTAAAGATAAGCACATGTGAAGGGGCTGAGGCCTTAGTCAGTGGCAAGATATAATCGGAGGGTAAAGCAGAAAAAGTGGTAAGTGAGAGAGGGACCATTGTTTACAGATAGTGTTCTGCCCTCATGTTAAAAAGAAGTCTTAACAGATGTGGAGCACTTCAGGTGAATTAAGAGGCACTGCAACTTGTGTAATGGTTTTCCTAGAAAAATGAGTGTCGGTTCCAAGCGCTCTTTGCCTGTCTCTCGATGTGAGGCACAGAAAATGGTTAAGATGGCTTCCACTGGACTTGGTGGGACAGTTTGCAAAGGGATATGTGTCTTGGTGTGTGTGTCAGGTTGTCTTAAAACTGCACATATGGCCCAAGCTGAAGATTGTGTCTGGCCCGGCGGCTGTCAGAGACCAGCCTGGGGCTGTGCTTTTATACTGGACAGCGTCTGGTGGTCCTAAGGAGGTGATTCCACAGCTGAGTATCAGGACAGCAGAGCTGTGCAGGCATGTGCCCTCCCTTCACCTCCTTGGTGTGCGAGACCTGGGTTGTGGTTCTGCTGTGGCATCTCTCTAACTCAGTTTCCTCCTCTGTCGAATGAAAATAAAGAAGCTACTCTCCTTTGTCAATTCTCCTGAGCGCTGTGGATGACAGTGGTACACAAGGAAGAGGAATTGGCAGGCAGCTTGAGGGCAGCACACAAGAGTGGCACGCCACGATCTGCTGCAGTGTTGTGTTGTGTTGTGTTACCATGCGCTGGGGCGAGGATCCAGCTGCGTAGATGCAGTGACAGCTGTAATCCGGCTCAGATAAGGAGAGAAATGGCCTGAGTTGCCTTGGCAACACTCGCTTTGCTTACCTTCTTGAGGAAATGGCAACTTTTATCTGTGTGGCTGACATCTGAGAGAAGTGACCATTGCCTACAGAATGGAAAATGCTTTTTGGCATGCTGGAGATTTTTTTCCCTAGTAATTAAGCACAACACTTGTTACTGAGAAATAACCCTTGCCGAATCTACTGTCTCTAGCTGTCTCTAGCTGTCTAGATGGCCTTAGGTCACCATAGTGCCACACACCAACAGATAAACTGCTTGGGGCCTGCCGAGGGGTGGGAGATGGCAAAGGAAGTTCCTGGGTGCTGCAGATGGTAACATGGCAGCAGCGGAAGCAATGATTCAGGGGGCAGCATTATTTTCTCTGAGTCATTGCCGATCCTTTACCTCTACCTGATGTTAGAAAAAATGCCTTGCTGCATAGTTACCATCTTTCTCATGATATTTAAAACTGAGGCTTTGACCCTTTTTAGCATCAGCAGAGGCTACAGAGCTCCCTGCAGCAGAAGTTGCTGTGAGATTTTATTGGGTCATGGGAAACAAGGTAAGAGACCCAGCACTGAGAGGCTGTCTGCATGCCCCCTGCCCAGAGGCAGGACCCATCACACCTCAGTTGTTCCTCACAGATGCCCATGTTACCTGTTCTTAAACACCTGCGATGGTAAAGGTTTCTAACTCTTGGTGACCATTTCCAGTGTCTCCTTAGATTTACCAGCTGGAGGTGTTTCCTCACGTTTCCTTAACGTGTGCGCCCTGCAGTTGGAGCCAAGTAGTACTAGCATCAGCATCATTTTGCCGTAGGCACTTCCAATTTTTAGGAAGGAAGTGAAGGATTCTCTTTCCCTTTAAGGAACTGTGTGGAAACTATGTATTTATAATGCAAATATATACCTTCAGACTTTGCTCTCTGTCTTTATAGTGAAAAGCCAGCCTAGAAAAAGCACTGGTGTGGGCAGGATGTGCAAGTTTCCCTGTGAGCCTGCTCTGCAGTTGCAACCTGTGGCAGCATCAAGCCATAAAAACCCCACTGCCCTGGCTCACGCTGTCACCGCTGCTGGCTGTCACATTCCATGTGGCTGCAGTGAAGCCGGAGGCCGCCGTGATGGGCACCGCTCAGAGCATTACGTAGGTGACTGAGTCACCAGGAGGGTGGTGGCAGGGCTGCAGTCCCATTCGGTGACCTTGTCCTCACCCACCCAGCCCTGAACACTCCTGCCGTCATGCCCCGGGTGATGAGCACCACAGAAGTCTGGCATGTTTCCTACTTTGACTGTGTGCCAAACAGCCGAAAGAGCAATTCCTGACAGACGTCAGCTGGTTTCACTACAGCTGCACGGTGATATCCAAGCACACCCCACGGCGCATGGGCTCGGTGATCACCATGTGGTGGTGGCACCAGGCAGGGCTTGGGGCACAGCCGAGGCAGCAAGGTGCTGTGAGGGAACCTGTGAAGTCACGTTTGTGCCACAGCAATACCAGCAAAATATTTTAGGGCTCAGATTGCTGCAGAAACAAGCATGAATGAGGTTAGCGTCTTTTCTGAAAGCCTTCAAAGACCTTCAGATCCGGTCCTATATTCCTTCTTGTCCTATAGACTTATCCTTGGTTTCACCTCATCAGCCACATACTTAAGCAAAGAGCTGGATCCTCAGTAAATCAGAACTGTTGGACTGAAGTCAATAGCTCAGTGATATTACTTTATTAACAGCATATGGGTTCTGAACCCAAGTGGAAAATGAATTTATTACCTGCCTGGATATAAATTCATGGTGCAGGTCCTCACTTTCCCACTCTGTCCCCTCCTGCTAGAGGTGCCCCCAGATTGGTTTGGGTCATTTCAGAATGGATATGCCAGCAGCTTTTGCTGCTGTGGATGGTACTCTGCAGCCACTGCCTGCATAACAATTCCCTGAGTTATTTTCTCTTTCCAAGGTGGCAACTTTACCTTCTCCTTACCTAGCAAAACCCTGTCCTCAAGTGCCAACTTTGAATATATATTTTTCTATTGCATATCCATTTATCTATTCATTCGTTCTTACATCTCTGTGTAATCTGTCAAGAATTCAGCATTAGTCAGACTCTTTTTTTTTTAAAAAAAAATATATTATTACCTAATGGAGAAAGGAAACAGACACATTTGAATTAGTCATACTGCATATATACCAATACCCCTTAATACATCTTGATCTCATGTGTAAAAATGTAGCAATTTCACAAGAATCAGCTGTCACTTTACTGAAAGTGATTTTTAGTTTATATGGCCAGGGAAAGCCACCCTTAATTTTCATTTCCCAACAACAACCAATTTAGCTTGAAACTGATATTTTGTAATATCTGAAATGAAGATAGATAGTTTCTACCAGAGCATACTGGTGGTTTTACCATAAGACCAGCAACACTGGGCAGATGAAAGTGGGTCATTTCCACTCAGAAAAGTCATCAATGTTGTTGCAAAAGTGGCTGCTGATTACAGCTGGACAAATAATTACTAATGAACAGTTGCTCCATGTCTGTGGTTTGTTTATTTTTACATCACGCTGACTTTCTACCTTTTCTACTCTTTTGACAGTTGCTGAATTGCAACCATTTTCTGCATGGCTCTGTCTCTAGCATATAAAAGCCCTTTAAGGGCATGTACTTCTGCTTATTTAGGTGTCAGTTCTAAACAGGAAACAGATTTTTCTCTTTTTTTGGCTATCACACCTTTAAACTGGCAAACATGTGTGATTTAGGTGGTTGCCAGCCACACCAGAGATCTCGTTTCACTTGCGGCAGCTGATGCCAAGGGCTGATCTCATTTTCTTTGTTTTTATAGGAGTGCAGCTCCGCTGACGTCGTTTGGCTTCCTGCTCAGAGAGGCTGTACACGGAGTCCTCTGGGTTAGAAATAATCGGCAGCCCGTTAGACTTCACCCTCTGCCTCTCACTTGGTTTCGTCAGCCCTTCGCGCATGTGCATGACGTTTGGTCACGGCCGTAGCGTGAAGCGCCTGTGGGAAGGGGATGTCCCCTCTGCAGCCGTTTTGGTCACAGCTGGGTGGCTGAGGTGGGTGTACGAAGGAGGGAGAGGGAGCAAGTTTCAGGCACTCCGCTACCGTGAAGTACCTGCAGTGGGTGTTGTTTCCACCCACAGAATCGCCATCAAACCTTCAGGTTTCAAGTGGGTTGAATCCTGCCAGGTCATAGGCATGTTACAAAAATAAAAGCAGGCCTCTGGTGTGGAGAGGCTACCGATGAGGGGGTGGTAGCATGGCTAAATAAGATCATTCCTCTTTTGGGGAAATACAGAGCGTATAATCAACTGTTCCTATTTCCAGGCAGAAAAGGCTTGGGCTCCCCTGTTGCGTTGGTGGAGCTGGTGCTGTGTTGCATGTGTGGGACGGCCACACCAAGGAAAGGTCATGCCCACACATGCTGTTTTCTGGTACAAGACCAGAATAATAACCATGAGGAATTTTCTGAGAGCAGCTGAGAGCAGAATCACGGGGCATGCCTGTCTATCCTTTTATTTTTGAGATATTATTTAGGGAGGTGGTTTCATGTGTTATCCAAAGCAAACCAGGGCAGACAGTCCTTCTCCTTGTGTTCCAGGTCTGTCCTCCTCTGCACCCTGCTTTAGTAATAAACTCATTTAACGTTCCCCAAAACAGACACCACACGGTATTTACAGCTGTGCTAAGGACTGCACTGCCTGAAGTATTCTGCTGTGTATAACTAAGAAGTAGTGCCGTGTTATACACTAAGTAATGCTATGTTTTGTCAATGGAAATGAGAGAAACAAATATATCTTTCATTCTTCTGCAAAAACATCTTTCTTATTGCAAACTCAAGGTGGTCTATTGTTGCAAGTACATTAAAATTGCTAAGCTTTACTGCAAATATAATTGTCCAATGCTGTGACTGCTTGCAGAGCTGGTTTAAAGAGAACATTTTCTTTCTTCAGTTGCTTTGAGACTTGCAGAACAGCTAAAGAAAGTACGAAACCTCCAATCCAGTCCAAATATAAGGACATTAAGACAGGGCTGTAATTCAGATGGCCCTAGGTAGGCTGGCAGCATGGAACCTCATGAAATTCAACAAAAGCAAAGGTGAGGTCATGCACCTGGAAAGGACAACCCCCTTGCAGTGATGTTGGGGGGGGACTGAGTGAGGGAGCAGCTCTGCTAAGGACTGGGGCAGGCAGCAAGCTGAACAGGAGCCAGCAACATGCCCTCACAACAAGGGAGGACAACAGCACCTTGGGCTGTGTTGAAAGGAGGACAGCCCTCCACTCAGTGCTCATCAGACCACATCTGGAATACTGCATCCAGTTTTGTACACCCTTCTCCTCCTTAAATACAGAAAAAGTATTGGTAAATCGGAGCATGTTCAGTAAAAGGCCACCAACATGGTCAGGGCTGGAGTGCTTGCACTGTGTGGAGAAGCCGAGGACAGGGTCTGGTTCGGCTGGGAGCTGAGATATCTGTGGAGGGACCTCACAGCAGCCCCCAGCACCTATTGAGAGGTCAGCCAAAAGACAGTGCCAAGACCTTTACAGCAGTACATGGTGGGAACATGAGAGACAAGGGTCAGAAACTGAATCAAGAGGTTCTGGCTGGATATAAGGAGACAATTCACCATGAAGAGAGTCAGGCACTGGATCAGGCTGCCCAGCAAGGCTGTGCAGTCTGTGTCCTTGGAGGTTTTCAAGACTGACTGGACACAGCCCTGAGTGACCTGGTCTGAGCTCACAGGTGAGCCTGCCATGAGCTGGAGGTTGGAGGTTGACATCCTTTCCATCCTGACACCCCGTGATCCTATGTCTAAGATTTAGCTGGTGTAAGGGTATGTAAAAGGAGAGTGTCTGCTCCTTTTAAAGGTCTTTTACAAGGCAACAAGGGATAATAAGAAATGGAAGAAGTGATGGGAACCAAGTCTGGTCAGTCACACTAAATTTATGAGCATGTGAGACTGTAGAAATGTTTATTCCAGTAGGGCTAAATGATTTGTTTAATGCATGTTTAGAGGGCCTGGATGACAGAGGAGGCTGGAGGTTTATTACACATATGAAACATCTCTATGCAGTGGCAGTGGGCAGGGAGACTGTTCCTGTGTATAAGAAGAAGAATCTGGAGAAAGGAAAGGTGCTGTTACACCCTAACCCCACAATGATCACCCACAAGGCAGCAGCTGGAGGGAGGGAATGATGGGCAGAGGGAATGGTGCAGCCCCTGCCCCTGGGGAGCTGCAGGGGTTGACCAGGTGGGAGTGCCCAGGTCCCGTGGGAAGAGAGAGGAACAGGAACCCAGCTCTGCCAAGCAAGACATGTCCAGCGGGATACCCCTGGTAAAGGAGAACACAGGACTAGCCAGAATTTGACAGTTTTAACATCTCCAGAATACAAAATGATTATTGTACCATAGCATTAAAATAATTACACTTATTTGGAGAATTTCGGTTCCCAACTTGAGATCACTTGTGTGCAAATTGTTACAATTTCAGCTCACAGATTGGGATGCCCATGTTGTCTACAGGACAGGCGCTGTGCTGAGTGGTGCGGTTGTGTTATGCTTCTTCCTCACAACTCAGATGCTCTTTGCTGGCCTGTCCCCTCCCTGCAGATCCCCGGGCCCCTGGGAGCCAATAGAAGTCACTGTGTTGTGTGTGTTTTTTTCTAAGAACGTAGGAATTACCACAACTGAATGAATAATTCATTCATGAAAACAATGAATTAAAAAGAAAAGTGCTCCTCTGTTATTCTTGGAAATTGTTAAGTCAGTTTCTGTTTTTTTCTTTTGTTTGTTTTTTTGATTTTTTTTCTTCCTGTGCTGTGGTGGGGGCCAGCAGCGCCTGCCACCAAGTTTGCCCTTGGTGAAAGTTTGTGACGGGGTGGGGAGGAAGGGTGCCCAGTTTCTCGGGATGAGCCCTGACCCGCCGCCAGCGCTGGCTCTGGTGGGCGTTCTCAGAAAGTCCTGCCTGCCTGCCCGGGCTGACTCAGCGTCAGCTGAGGGAGCGCGCGCAGGAGGCCAGCAGCCCCGGCAAAACTGGAAAGTACAGAGCGAGTCGAGTGTGTGCCGGAAAAAGAAGGAGATGACATGCAGAGACGTGGCTGTCTGTCTGTCTGTCACAAGGCTAGAAAAACCGGTGACTCTCTGAATTCCTTGTGGGATGCAGGGGTGCTTGGTGCCATGAAGACACCTTCGTTCTCGCAAGAGGGCAGGCTGAATGGTTATGTGCCAAAAGGCAGGAGCTACGGCAGGCTCTCTGCAGGCTCAAACTCTAAGCCAGATGTGATAGTAAATCCTTTCATATGCGCAGTGTACTTTGAGGAAACCTAAGTACTAGGGTCAGGTTGACTTTATCAAACATACTCTCTTCCTTGTGAAGCTCCTCTTTCCAGCAGAGAAAGAGATGGAGACCCAAAGGGATAATGCAGGTGGTCATATAGGAGTGGGAGTGTAAATACAGCCCCCCAAGTCTCATTTGGTGGCACCTCCTTCCCCAGGGACTCAGAAGAGCAAGCTACTGTAGTTCTGTGCATTAGTGCTGGAGCTTGTGAAGTCTCCTTGCCTACACAACTGCAGGGTCTGGTGGCCGTAAGCTCTAGCTGGAGCTCATCCTGTGACCAGCTTGTTTGTAATGTGCCCCTTCTCCGTGGACCCATGGGTGCCCACCAGGAGGGTCACCCTCCTGTGACAGCTTCCCTGTCCCCCCTGGGTCACCCTGAGAAGCTGCCTCTTCTCACAACATTTTCAGAATTTAATTTTCTTCAAAGCTCCTGTCCCTGAGAGCTGTGGTTGGCGTTAGCCAGCAGGCTGCAGGTGAGCTGGTAGGATGCTTCTGTGAGGGGAAGGCAGGAGGGGCAGACACACACACTGGGACTTACTAGAAGTGAGGCAGCTGACATAAGCGGCTGCTGGGAAAGACCCCGAGTGGGAGCTTGTTGCTGCCTCTGCCTCGGGCTGCCCTGACTCCCCAGGGCCTTTCCAGCAGTTCTGGCTTTGCCCAGATCAAGGTGACATTGGTAGACCCCCATTTCTAGGGCTTTCTATGGGGGGCTCTTTCTATAGACCATGTGGTGCTGTGTGACTTGAGGCTCCTGCCGGGCACCTAGCACTCAGCCCTGACACCAAAAGCTGGTCTAGTTTTTGGGAAGGGAAGCCAGTGCAGGGTGTGGGACACCCTGATGGTGGCACTTATCTGCCACCACAGCACCCCTCCCAGCCCTGAAATGCAGAATTAAGCCTTACGATGGTGGTTCAGAAATAAGGGAATATCCCAGGTCTGCTAATAGCAGGGAGCCCCTTAAATAAAACTCCTGAATGAAGATAGGAAATGGACTCGTGTGAAGCAATGGAAAGACAAAATAGCACGATAACCACCAATGGCCCTGCCTGGACATTCTGGAGCCACGTCTGACCCTGATCTCCCTCAGCAGGCCTGCACCTGATCCCCACGCCCAGGCAAAAGTCCCATATCCAGGGGAACAGTGGGTACCTGGGGCTGGGGCTGCCCCCATGCTCATGGCTGTGGGTGGGAAAGGCCCTGGTCTGTTTCCCCCCCAATTTGAGGAGCCCTCCCAGCCAGCCCCAGGCCCCACACCACCCTGGCCAGTTCCTTGCTGGGCCCAGGAGGCCCATTAGCTGGTAATGAAGCATCTCTGGGGAGCTGGAAGCTGAAGAAGTGCATCCTGTCTCTAGCTCCATGCTAGCCATGGTCTGTCAGGGAGCACAATCCCCCAGCTCCTGCTGACGGGAAGGTTATTCATCAACCACAGAAAAAGCCTTCCTGGTTTCAAACCTCAGGGGAAGCTCTGAGGCATGGCTTCAGCATGATATAATACAAAGCAAACAGTGATTCAGTTTTGATTCAAAGCCCCTGCGAAGGGCATGGGCAGCTTGCTTTCTCTCTCTCTTTTTTTTTTTTTTTCCTTGGAAGGGTAGTTCTGCACAAGTGTAGCACTGCAAGGAGTTTTGAACGCATTTCCTCTCCCTATAAGATCTGCAGGGGGAGGCTTTTGTGAAGGTATTCCATTGAATAGCCCACCACATCCACTTCATTTTTCTCCAGCAGACAGGTGCTATTCAGCTGGTGTAACTCAACTCAACCCAGGTTATGTGGGAGATGGTGCTGGTTGCTCCCTGGAAGTCAGTGTGCAGTCATGTCCACTAACAGGGGCCAGGTAAGGAGGCACGATGGAGACCTGCAGGTGTTCCTGCCACTGCTGGCATGGACATGCCTACCAGAGCAGGTTTGCATCATGATGGTTCAGGCAGGATGGGTTAAATCACCACTTGAGTGGTTGTCCTAATATGGGCAGGACATAAAACTCTGGAGTTTAAAGAGGGAACTGACACTAGTGTTTAGGGATGAAAATAATCAAGTGTTCCTTTTTTTCAGTGATAGTGACTGATCTGCAAATGTGAAGAGGGAGTTTTTCAGAATTCAGGCACATACTTTTTGTGGTTTGTACTGCATGATAATCATTTAAGCTTCAGAAACCATCAAGTAAGTCTTTTCTGTGGAGAGTTAAGATAAAAAAAAATAAATCAACCCCCTAGAAACTACTGGCTTTTCCAGATATTAACTACTTCACAAAATCTAGGGTTGGTAACATTGGTGTGCCAGCAAGACAGCTTGCAGCAGGCACTGTGCAAGCCACTTTGTGCTGGGCAATGGAGCTGTTCCTGTGCTTTGCTCCTGTTTTCTAACCAGTGAAGGCAGAAGAGACAGCAGAAAGGAGGTGGGTTGTGTGGGCCAAGTGGGGACCACCTCGCTCACATTTGCTAGGAGTAACTGGAAATTCTTTTTTTTTTTTTTTTTTTTTTTTTTTTTTCTCACTTTCCCTTTTCAGAGACAAAGGTGCAACGTTCTTGAATTCCCAAAGCCTAATCCAAAACCATGGGGACTTATGCCGGTGCTCTTTGGGCTGTGCCACATGCAATTCCCACACCAACCTGGATGGTGGGTGAAGCCGGCCTGGAATTTGCTGCGCACACATGAAAACACTGAAAAGTTTCATCAATGGGATGTAGCACTCTCCCTACTTTTTCTTCTCGTCCCAGCAGATGTTTTGAATGCTGGAGCTGCTCATTAGGTTTTATGCTGGGAAGGGGTTGTATCATCCCCTAATTTCTATGCTAGAAGTTTGGGGCGAGAGATTGTGAAAATGCAGCTTTACTTTTCCTTGTAATGTGTTTTCCTGTAAGAGAAATAAGGAAAAATATTTTAATTCATGAAGAACAAGAAAAAGAGTTGTGAAAGATCTCCACAATTCAATAATCCAGAAAGAAGCCCTGATACTAACACGCATTTCTCAGACTACTCGGTAAGATGAGGTAAAAAAAAAAAAAAAATACATTCAGACTGGTTAATAAGTATACAGCTGATTAAAAGAGAACAGCTAAAACACTTGTGATACGGGATGTGGACTGGAGCTCCTCATCTTCATTGAGTCCTATGGATTGCCAGGACGTGACAGTCTATTAATCAAAAGCAAGCCCATAAGCAGTGAGTGAGGTGACACCAAAGGTAGCAACAGAGGAAACTCCCTCACAGTGATTCCACAGTTCCCCTTTAAGCAGTGCCTGAACTGAAGGAGGCAGCTTAAACCTTATACTCTATTGCTGCACTTCCGTCAGGGGCTCCATTTCCTCCTGTGGGAGTTGTCCTGTGAAGTAAGTGCCAGCCTAAAATATTCTGTCTTGCTGTTAGATAGACTGTCAGCAAGTCCAGCTGCTTGTAAGGAAATGTACAGTACTAGCAGATAAGCTGCTGTGGCCTACATTTGTACTGCTAGCAGATAAGCTACCATGAACTACATATGGTTTCTTCTTAAGAAGAAAGAAGATATGAGAAACGCTGTGGGCATATTAGCTATGGAGAAGTCTTAGGGGAAAATCAATGTTTTACTTAAGCACGGACATTGTGCTTATAGTTAGTACAGCTGGAGTTTGTGAAAGACTCAAACAAACATAAAGGTGCAAACTGTGGAGGAATGTTCTCCTGCTGGGCTGTGAGTGTGCTTTAGTGCTGGAGCATAGAGGCTAGCAGGGGACAGGAGGACATTAAGTCCTCTTGTGAGGTTTGTTGCTTGTCTTTCCTGAGACTGCCTGCAGAACTGTTCCTGAGATGGTGATTTCCATCTGCGTGCCCGTAAGATACTGCTTGGACACATTTTTTGGACACCTAGCAGGGTTCCTGGTTTCCATTCCTTTATCAAAACTATGCTGTTGCTTGAAGTTCAGTAGAGCACTCATCTTTTGAATTTATTTCTGTCATGTCTGAGAGAGCTGCACCACAAATGACACCACTCTGGCTGGTTTCATTAGCATTGCATATGAGAGTGTTCAAAACGCAGTTCAATGAAAAGTTCATCATATAGCAAGAACCACACAAAATTATGAAATGGTCTTGAGTAATGGTGTCTGCAGACACCTGACGTTCTGTGTTCAATTTTCCCACTGTTAAGAATGGAAATAATGTTGCTCCCACTGCAAAACTCCTGGAGATCTACTGACAAAAACAACTCAGTCTTTGATGTTGTGATCACTAAAATTGCTGTTAGCAGTGACAGGGCTTAATGTGCAGTGAAATGGGATTGCAAGCCAAACGGGCACAAGCCACATATAACCTAGAAAGAGGAGAACAAGAAAGGAGTGTAAGTCTAGGTAAGCAGAAGTCACCAAGAGCTGAGACTTGATGACCTTACTCATAGTAATTTAAGATGTCAGCATTGGCATCTCTCCTTTGCTCTGCTTCTCCAGCAGACCTTTCTCTCACACCACAGAGCTGGCAGATCTGCATCCTATTTGTGCCTGAGGCATCCTAGCTCACTGCTTGATATTCTGCGGTAGCTAGAGGGTCGCCATTTGTCATACCAAGGTCCCCAGAAGTGTAGAGGACAGTAGCTTTGTTCTCAGATTTTGGCGCATAGGGGTATGTTGTCTTCTGCCCACTCCCTCATGGGAATGGAAACCTTTGACTTTTTCTCTCGGTGGACTGGATGGGTCAGTAACATCTTCATCTGTCCTGGTTGGATTTTTCCGGAGCTTGCCAAGCTTAAAAAGAATTTTAAAACAGATTTCGGTTAAATCATCACAACTTCCCGGTATAGATGTGGCCAGAGTTTCTTACAGTAGTGACCTAAAAAGGAAGCAGAACCAAGGTCTAGAGTTTTCCCAAGTCTCCACAAAGTCCTGTCCCCTCCACCCCCTCCACTCCCCCCCCTTCCACCCCCCCTTTTTTTCCTGAAGAGCTGGAAAATGTCTCTGGTTTCTTCTGAAAAGGACATGTTGAATGTGGAATTAAAACTAGTTTTTCCCATCTCTGAATTCATACAGTCACACTTCCTGAGAGTTCAATCCCTTCTTTTGCAAAGCAGAAAAGATGGGTGAGAAATCCAGATTTTATTTCTGATAGAGAGCGTGGTCTGTGCTGAGTTTTGCAAGGTGATCCCAAGATGCCAAAAGGAGTGCCATGGCTCTGTAATGAAGAGGCAGCTACTCCGAGTGTCTAAGTGAGTATCTGACTGACACCAGAGCTCTGTTTCTTATTTCTGGCTTTCTGACCATTGTTACTGTGCCTGTCCAGCAGAACTCCCAGAGACAGGTACAGTATAGGAAAGGCAGTCTGGCTCTCGTAGTGGGGAATGCAACTTGGCCAGCAAAGCAGCCCTGCTGATGGGTGCTGGGGAGAGAAAGGACAGAGGGTGCATGGTGCAGAGAGCTCTGAGACCTTGGAAGGGATCTGGGAAGAGAACAGTGCAGGAAAAGGGAAACAGATATGCAGAGACAGGGCGCACAGCAAGATCTGCACTGAATATGGAGCACAGTTAACTGTGCTCCCCAAAACAGAAAGATTACAAGATCACAAAGAAAAAGCTCAAAATATATACACTTAAAAATTTCCCTGCTGAGAGATTAGGTTTTAGCAAAACCAGTCCTTGCATTTGGAAGTTTTTGTTTTGGTATAAAAGACTATTTTTTATGTGAGAAACATTGAAGTAAAACTTGAAATAATGTGAATTTCATTTTTTTTCCTTTCAGTTTATGAAAAAAATGCCTTCAAAGTTAGGGTGAATGGAGAAACAATGTGTAGTCAGGGTTTAGAAATTGAAGTAGATCTTGTCTTAGATCAATGTAGTTTAAGGGACTGTAGGGAAAAATACACTGCAACAGTGATGCAAGCAAAACTTTCATTTGCACACGTTGGTCTTCGGTGAGTTGCCCAGACTTTTCTGACTGTATTCTGTGGGGGCACCTTCAGGTCATGTTTCATTTTCTTTTTCCTATTGCAGCTTTCAAATCCCCCTTAGCATCAGCAGATCTACACAGCAGGTAAGAAAGACCAGAAAAACAAAATGAAACAAAATGCTGCAATTTAACACTGGCCCATGGGAAATGTGAAAAGCTGAAGTTAAGCAGGCTTGAATAGGTGGCTACCATATATGTTGTGCCAAAGTAGGATAATATGAAAAATCAAAGTGGACCAAGGGAAAAAAAAAAAAAAAAAAAAAAGGGCTTACTGAAAGAATTCTGCATGTGAATCCTTTTCGTGTTCTTGCTGGTAGAATGAGGAAAAACTGAGCACTGCCACTGCTAATTGAAAATTGAGTTTTAAATGCTTGAAGAATATGTACATAGGCTGACACGCGCTCTCACATATGTAAAAGCAGTCTCCTACTATCTGATAGACCAGTTACCCACCTACCCTCCCAGAGAGATTTCAAATTCATAAATTCTTTGAAGACAGGTTACTTGCCAAGGTAAAATAGTAGTGAATCTTTTCATGGATAAAATGGATACTTTTTTCCCACTTATTTACATAATTTTTTGAGACTTTGTAGACGTAGGAAAAGTTCCATATTGACATGAGAAACTCATGTTTTGTGAATATTTGAGTATCTGAATAAGGATTATATTTGAGAGGATTTGTATTAAAATATACTTGTTAGGGTAGCATGAAATCCTTGGGGGACCAGTTGTCTAAAAAAGCAGAGCTGGGGCTAATGATTCACAAACATTTTCAAGGAAAACATTTTCAGTGTAGATAACAGCATCATTATGAAAAGCAGTGAATATGCATTTTTGTTCTCTGCATCCTCAACATTTCTTGGCAGGTTGTCACAGCAAAAAAAAAAAAAAAAATGTTTTGCTTTGAGTCTTGCCTTTCATGTAACTCCTTCCACTTTCTGTTTCCTTCCTCCTCACTTCCCTCTCCTTTGCAGGAAATTTTGGGTGACTGGCTGATAACCTTAATTCTCCTTGGGAAGGGATCTACTTCTCTGTGTCATGTATTGTGTACATTTAAAGGTTAAGTCCTCTTTCTGAGTAAGAAATTCTTCATTCTAAACTCCAGTAACTAAAGACTGTATAACTGGAAGAGATTCTCAAAACAGAAAACAGAAAGAGAGAGAACTGGGAAATGGAAATCATGTACAGTAGCAGCCTTTGTTTGTAGACCTACCAGGTAAAATCCAGACCCATGGGGCTGGTGAGATGTAGGATTTCATTCATGCCTTTTGTTCTCGCATAGCATCTGGAGCCTGGAGTCACTGCCCAAGGTGCTGCTGTCAGACCAGTCCTGGTCCAGGCCACACAAGCATCTCCGCCGCCCACCCGTGTCTGCCTGGAACTGCCAGGCTTGCAAGATGGTGGCGTCAATGTAGGGAAGAGGCAGAAGTTAGTACAAAACTGGTGAACCGGTTGCCTAACAGACCATATCACATGGCAGGAATGCCAATGCCTTCAGCACCCTGTCTCTCTACTCCCTGCAAGATGTTTCTTTAGCATTTCACATTGTCATTTTCAGACAGAAGCAGTGCCTGTGTGCGGTGTTATCCCTGCCAGAGCTGCCCCGTGGATCAGTTTTCCCCTTTGGTGACTCCAGCTCACGCACCAGACGGACAAGGGGCACTGCCAGCTGCCTCGTAAGGCTGTCAGCGGGCCTGGCACCACCAAGACTGGCATCCCGTGAGCAGCACATGTAACCCACACCTTTTATTTTGTGTGCTGTAAATGGGCTCAAGAACAAGCCTCTCCCCTCCCAATGCACCGATCACTGCTGGTGCCAGGTGTTCAGTTTGGGAGCACGCAGCTGGCTTCCTCCCCTGTCGCCTTTCCCTCCCGGCCTTTGTGCGGTGCCCCTGTGATGTGCTTGGTCAGAGCAGGGCACAGCAGGGACAGCAGGCTGCCCTCTCCCACACAGGCGAGAAGTCAGAAAAAAATGGCTTCAGAAGCGGTGTTTGTTCTGCCTCATTTCCAAGAGTGGGAAATGCATTGTCCTTTAGTCATAGATGGGGGCAGAGGCATTTCTCCCTGGTTGTGAAACAGGCAGTGTCGCAGTCACCACCCGTATTTCCTGATAACAACAATACTGGGATGTATTGGGAAAATGAGGTTACAGCCACGCTTATCCCGCTCCCCCGGAGGAGTGGTGGGAGCCAAAGCAGGGCACCTGTCTCACACCAGGAGGCCCTGGGTCACATCCTGGGGCACTGGCAAACCTCTGAGCCTACACCACCCAAAAACGTCCTTTCCTCTTCCTTGCACCTGCTGAGTCTGGTGGGGCTCTGCCACATCACCCTGTGCCTGCAGAGGGGCACTGGGCCTCCTGCCTCGGCGCAGCTGCTCTAGGCCTGACGCTGTGCCCAGACTGCAAGGATTAAGTCATGGCTGCTCTGAAGGAGTGCGTTTTTCAGTTTCGCTTCAGTTTCTGTCAAACTGTTGTTAATGAAGAAAAGATACACACACTTGCTCAGACTCCCCAAACTGTGCCCGTATCTACCAGTCACAGCACTGACCAGGTGGTAGGATGTACAAAGCATGAAAAACCTGAAGTTAACATATTTCCTCTGAAAATGTTCAAATCAGCTTAGAGAACTAGATTGTGCTCTTCTGGCTGATTTTCTGGATAAACAGAGGCTATTTGCTTTTAGGAAAAAATAAAAAAGATATATAAAGAAAAAAAAATGAAGAAAATAAAAGTTTTATTTGTCAGGGCCCAGAAAAGCCCTAAGCAAGCATGATTTCTGTGGCATGACAGGGATTCATGCTCCAGCTACTTAGTTCAACTCCAGGATGAGAGTGGATTTCTCTGGAGACCACAGGCCTTAGCATCAAGAGGGAAATCTTGAGATCTCACTGACAAAGATTAAAAGGTCTTCTGTTGGGCTGAAAGGAGGTTGTGCCTAAACCAGGCAGAGGAATTTGGCTGTATGACAGTAAAGAATGAGTGTGTGGTGTCAGATTTCTACAGCCCCAAACTTGCTGAGGTGATGCTGGGCTGTTCTTTCTGTCTCTTAAGATTAACATTTTTGTGAGTCATCTGAGATAATTCCTCAGATGCTTTTCTGGCCCTACAGTAGGAAACCTCTCCTTCCTTCTGGTGGGAAATTTCCCTCTGATTTAGCAGTCTGCTGTGGTTTTACAGAAATGAAATCCTCTTGTCCCTCCCAGATGTAACACATTATACACAATTATCAGGGCTGTGGTTTAGTTTGGTAGTTATGATATTTTAACCCGATTATCCATAGCATTTATTCTTCTACTCTCTCTGAGCACTCTGCAGTGTCTTTCAGGTGTCCTGGGCTTTTGTGTAGCTCTTACATCCCTGCCACTTGGTTGCTCTGCACCCTCCCAGTGCACACACAAAAATACATACTGGGGATAAGAGCTCCAGTACCTTCATCCCAGGCAAACAGGCTGCTTGCACAGAAGAAGACCCACAAAAGCACTGGCTTAGGATTTCCCCGATGTAAGGCATCTGCTAGCTTGTCCTCTGGGTACATCCCAGCCAAACAAATTCCACCTCGCTATCTGGTTTCACTCAGCCAGCAGCTAGGGCTCCTCTCTGATCCTAATCACTGGCGTGGCATTGGTCATTTTTCCTATCCCGTTTAGATAGCACGACACTTTATGGGAGGATCCCTAGTCATGAAGAGGATGTGGAAAAAGTGATGGACAGCGGAAGAAGCAAAGGGATCAGAAGGATATGGCTGGCATATATTATCTTTATTTATTTATTTATTTATTTTCAAAACCTTCTTTTGAATCACATGTATGCATGCAAATGCCTCTTGTTCTTCATGAAGAAGTTCTGCCCACACAGAGAGGAGTTATGTGCTGCACTTTAAAATAAGCACCATTAAATGTTGTTTGCAGGGCAGAACATCTTCTTAAAAAGAAAGCATATAAACCCTTGTTTTCATTGCTAGCTCTGCCCTTTTCCATGTGGTAAACACTGAAAAAAGTAAAGGTGTGCCCCTGACAATATTCCTTGGCACAAGTGGTGCTTTACCTTCCAGGCAGTCATCTTGAAAGAGAAAGTTCTCTCTGTTAATGAAGATAGCACTGCGGTTAATTAATTACAGCAAGCGAATGGCTGTGAAAGCAAACAAAGTAAAAACTACCCTTTGTCAGTAGCTAAGTTATGCCAATAACTGCAAATTAATGTTCCTAAAGGTAACGAACACGTAACCAGCAATTATATTTGGAAGGCAGAAGTGTTGCACCTGGTGATGTCATGAAATGTTGACAACTCTTGCTCTGTCTCTTAAAGAGAAGTGAAAAGCATCAGGGACACTGTGGGCTGTGAAGCTTTGCTAAACATATTTTTGCCAGCGTGATATCTGCCCCAGCCAGCTGCTGCCAGGGGCTGTGCTCATACTGCTCAGGGCCAGAGTGTGGTGACCACGTCCAGGTCTCAGCAGGCTTGTCTCTGGCCCTCCTTTGGACTCCATGTGATTAACATTTATTCTGTGTTTTCTCACTTCAAAGCATCTGAAAGAATTGAGAGGGTTGCAGTGCAGCTGACTGCAGAGGTACTTTCATAGCATGAAACTGAGGATATCTCATGCTGCTTAGGCCATGCAGAAGCAGGTGCTGGAGGGTGTCTGTGTGGGAGAAGGCTGGAGGATGATGTGGGGAGAAGGAAGCCAGGCCTGGTGTAGATTGTCCATATCACCTCCTGAGGCTGTCCCACGATGAGCCATTCTCCACACTGCACCTGGGTTTGTATCAGAGGGAACCAGCTGTCCTGTCCCCAAAGGATTTGGAAATGCACTGGTGCTTCTCCAAGGTGGATGCACATGGGCTGGGAGTCACAGGGAGATCTGAGTTAGCTTGCAGGCTGGATGAGGGGATGACAGGACACCCAGAACAGCATCATATCTCAGTGATTTTGTCGTATGTATCAGTGATCTTATCTCACCATCAAAGGGCAAGATCTAGAAGGCTTCCTAGAAATGGCACTCTGACCCCAATTCTCATTGATTTAGGGTTGTGAGAGAGGCCAGCATTTGGCTGAGGCCCAGAAGCAATTTTACTCTACTCCAAATGCAGCGTATCTGCACGGGATGCTGTGAAAGGTGAGATCTTGTTCCTCCCCATCCTTGGCTGACCTTCCTGCTCCTCTCCTGGGATCCTGTAGCAACTGGGTGGCCAGGCACTGGAGCCTGAAAGAGACTACTACAACAAGAGACTGCCAGGTTGGCAAGAGCCAAGCTACCCCATTTAAGAGCAACCCCCAAACCTCAGTCACAGGAGGAAATGAGCCAGCAGGGTTGTCCTGGGACCCAGCTGCATGCCCAGTCCTGCTCTCTCCCACATTGCTCCTGGAATTTCCCCTCCTCTCAGCTTGCTGCGGTGCGGTATGTGGTAGGTGTCTCATAGCCGTCGGGCACGGGGAAGCGTCAGGATGCAGTGGGGGGGCCTGGGAAGATTGGCCATCCCTGGCCCACCTCCCAGGGACGAGCGGGAGCGCTCGGGTGACTCAACTGTGTCTGCAGAATGAAAGCAAGTCGGCTGCACCCCACCCCTTCATAAGGCATCAAGCATGCTTTTACTTGCAGAAATGGAGTTCACACCTTTACCAGTCTTCTTCTTGACTTTCCTGAGAGTCAGGCTATGAACCGAGCAAGACAAACCTTCAGTGATTTCAAGATGGAAGGCAAGAAGCAAAATTAGACTCAGTGTAAATAAGGGCAACAGGCACCTCATCTACGTGCACAGCAGCCTCCAGCTAACAAGACGTGCCTTGGGCTACTGGCTGGGAGGGGAAATCTGGTAGTGTGCCCTTTGACAAAGAGATCTGAACAAATGGGGACTGTCCAATTGAAGTGAAAAGGCACTGAATGGCAGTCACTTGCCTGTACAGGCACTCCCAGATGCTAGTAGATACAAATAATCACGTCTAAGAAACGCAGCTTAAGGGTCCTGGCTTTGGTAGGGACTGACAGCCAGGTTTGTGCTTTGTTTTCCTGGAGTGAGTCAGGAATAAGAGTGTCCATGGGGATTCACCATGCAATAAGCTCATCAATAAGAACAATGTCCCACCTGGGCTGTAGCAGGGGGAAAAAAAAGGCAAAACACACAAGCAAACAAATGTAGTTCAGAAGCTTAGATTTGAAACATGGCCTTGTAGGCCATGGAACCCAGGTACTGACCACAGCTTCTCTTTAGGGCTTTAACACAAAGTAAGTGAGAAGCTTATCTAACTTGAACCCACTGCATTAAAAACTGGGAAAAAAACACACTTACGCAAGGATTTGTACTTTGTGAATACCTTTGCATTTTATTTCTCCTGGAAAAAATGATATCTTTCTGCCAGCTGATGGAAAGCACCCCAGGAAAACACCAATTACAGCTTCCCCTCTGGTTATCAGTACAATGTCAGAGTAGAGATGTCATGACTGGTGCCTGTCCCAACAGTTGTCCAGCCAAAATCTTGTCATCCACTTTATTTTTATTTTTATTTTATTTTATTTTATTTTATTTTATTTTATTTTATTTTATTTTATTTTATTTTATTTTTCATGCAATAGTGACTGCTCTGATCACAGCTCTCACCTATCCTGGCCAAGATACTTCACTATCTTCTTTAATTCCTCTCTCTGTAATCTACCAACACTTTTGGAAAACTCTTTTCGCTGCCAGCTTCCCAAGAAGGCAGATAAATGGTGTCCACTACCTAAACCTCTTTTCCTTGCCTCAGCAAAGAAGGGTGTCCTCAGCCTCCTTAGCCTGCAGAAAGAAACAGCTAAGGGAGTGTAGCCACAGGGCAAATACAGGACTTGGGCGTTGAGGTTGGGAGCATGAGCCCGGAACGGCAGAGTGCTGAGATGCAGCACGGGGAATTTAGGGAGCACATATTAAAAGTGAGTGTGGAAACGGGTGGGGAACTGGCCTCCACTCTTGTTGTCATTGCAAAAAAGCAGCATGAACCAAGGGAGCAATCTCTGAAGGCCACAATGAAGAGATGCTGAGATGAGACGCACACAAAGCTTGTGGAGATGCAGGATGTCTTTGAAATGCAGCAGGGCTGACCCTGAGGCTAATGCAAGCAAGGAGGGAGCCATTTGTAATACAGTCCTGTCTGATTTATTTTTAAGGAGTGGCCTTTTCTCCTTGTTTTCTGGCAAAGTACCTTGTCCAAATGTACAAAAATACCTTGTCCTTCTTATCACTTCATTGTTTTCTGGAAGATGCTCTTGGGTCTTTTCTCTGAGCTCCTGAGGAAGTTCACTCTGCTGGTTCCATCATGATGTGGCTTTTTATAAGCTCTGTGGGGACCATCCTTTTGAGCTATTGTGTGTCAGCGGTTTCCAGAGCCACAGGCAGTGCCTGCCTCCTGTAAGGCTTCATCACCTCTAAGAGTGACACAAAGGTGTTTGAAATTGCTGCTGAGGCCACACCTACAAGCTTTCTTTACTTAAAATGTTGGGCTTGCAACCAATCCTTGTATGAGCCATTTCTATAGCCATACAGCTGTCCCAAATCAAGCTGTCCAGAAAGGTACCCACTGCTACCATAATGGTCAGCCAATCTTTAAATATATATATATATATTTAATATATATATATTATATATATATATAATATATATATATATCTATATTTAATATATATATATATATATATTATTTTTTTTTTCCTAGGGAACCCCTACAGTGTTCCCTTCGCTAGTCACTGAAATATGAGTGACTCTTGGTGTTCCTTCCCAGTGATACTAATGTTCAGGAGAAGGTCAGCCTTCACAGTCTTGCAATAGTGACTGAAATCAGGGTTCAAAGAAAGGGGAAATATATCCTTGGAGCCTCTTGCCTCCGAAGAAACCTCCATGAGGTTTCTGATCAGTGAGAGAAAAGATCTCATGCCTACTGAGTCCACTTTGATTCTTGGTTCTAGTTACAGGAAAGAGAATCTCCCTCAGGATGAAAAACAAATCTGTACATTTTTGAATAGATACTAATGCCCTGTACAAAATGCCCCATCACCAAAACACTTAGAAACAGGAGCTTGGATTGTATGTGTATCCTTCCACCTGCTGTGGAAGGATAATGCAGCTGGTCTAAAACTGATACGCAAATTCTGCTGATCCAAGCAGAATCTGCAATGATGATGGAGAGAGGAAAAATACAAGGAAATAAAAAGTTTTTTTTTTTTTTTTTTTTTTTGCTGTTGTTTGTTTTTTAATACGTCAAAAAGTAGGGAAGCAAATATAGGCTGGAAAAAGAGAAAATGTCAGGCTTGTACATGGACTCTTTCAATATTTTGATGATGTACAGAAATCCTACGCTTCCCTGCAAAAATGTTGTGCAAGGCATTGCCCCAGGGAGTTGCACAGAGGGCTGACCTATTTATATGTAAAATCTTTCCAGCAATATTATGTAATTTAGAAATAAGCAGTGTTGTTTTCTTTTTCTCTTTCTTTCCCTTTCAACCTCTTTCTTTCTTTCTTTCTTTCTTTCTTTCTTTCTTTCTTTCTTTCT
>NC_048895.1:57981484-58054703 GCF_011077185.1 Oxyura jamaicensis
TCTTTCTTTCTTTCTTTCTTTCTTTCTTTCTTTCTTTCTTTCTTTCTCTCTCTCTCTCTCTCTCTCTCTCCTTCTTTCCTTCTTTCCTCCTTTCAACACAGTTGTACCTCTAAAAACACTAACATAGATTCAGTTACATCAGTATAAGTGGCTTTTTACTCAACTTTGCTTCCCACAATGAAAAAAGCTCTTGATCCTCTTCAACAAGACACAGTTCCTCCTGTGGAGCCTTTGAGCATCTTAGTCTACTAGAAGAAATGGTAGCAAAATCTGTGCATCTTATAGATAGGAAAATGAGTCTTTGACTAAGTTACTATGAGAGTCTACCATATGGGTAAACTGGCATGTTCCTGCTAAAACTGTGGCATGACGTAATTTGTTCAAGTATTCAAGTATTGGACACATTGTAGTCTGTATTTAGCCTGGTTGAGAAAGCAAGGGCACAGCTTTCTGACATGATGATGTGGTATCAGAAATTACAGGCCTGAATGATACCCACAGTGACCAAGGCTGAGGAGGGGAGGCTGGAGGGGAAAGCACTGGAGAAGACTGGAGGCGACGGTGCACAAACACTGCTGGCTGCATTGAGAGGGGTGGGCAGGACAAGGCACCTGTGAATGAGCATTTGACTGTGAGGTTTAGCTAGGGTGGATGTGGTCAGAAACTCAGCAGAGTCTGGAGACTCCAAACTGAAGCTAACGTAAAATCCATTTTCCAGTGAGCTTAAAGGGAAAGCAAGCTGGAGGTGTTAACTGGCAAAGAGAAAGAAACTGAGGCTGTTGTCCTTTGAGAGGAAGGTACACTCGTAAAGTGAAGAGCCAGAGGAAAGTGAGGGTGCAGCTACAGTCAGTGGTTTGAGCCGAGCTGATAGCTTGTGGCCACTGAAACAGGAAGGTTACGCTCCTGCACCCGCTCTCCCCCTTCCCTTCTCAGCCAGATGCGGCCCCTTCCCCTGCCCTGCTGGCTTTCAATTCACTATTGTAAATTCAGCCCAATAAATCCCCGCAGGAAAAAGCCGAGCTAAAAGCCTCAGGACATTTTCTGCAGGGTTAATGAGTTGAACTGGCCCACAGAAAAATCCAGTGAGGTGGCAGTTCCCAGGGCTCAGCCAGGGGGTGGCACTTGCTGGGAGGGACATGCGAGATGAGAACCCCCTGCCCGCAGCCCTGGGGCTCGCTTGGCCTCGCTGCCTTATGTAATGCCAGCCCCAGAAACTGCAAAGTAAGGAGGGCATAAGTGTGTCAGGGTGATGAACAGATAGGCTGGGGTCACCGGGGATAGTGACTATGTGAGAGGCCAAAAAAGGCAGTTAAAAGCTGCTCCCATGAGCAAAAGGGACTTTCACAGCTGAATCTGTGCTGGTGGGGAGGCAGGAGCAAGAAAAAATGATGTTAGATGTGCAGAAATGCTTAGATGAGAATAAGGCAGAGAGGGAGAATGAGAAAATTAATTTGTAATGCAGGAATTCATCCCGGTCATAGACTCGCTGGAAGTTGCTCTCAGCCCAAGGGGACCACTCCTGGAGATGCAGAAGACAAGAGCAAATCAGGGGCTGTGGTGGGCCAGGAGAGTCTTTGCCATGGAAGAAAGGGGCAGTTCCAGATGGATTAGGGAGAACTGGTAACTTCGAGAACCGGGAAGGGAGAGCAGAGAACGTATAAGAGCATATAAGTTAGCACCTGTGGTGGACTGAAAGTTGGGCAAAGCTGGGTGAAAGTTAGAGAGAGGACTCAGCAGTGCTGGAGGGAGAACAGCACTTCACGAAACCCAAGTGCCCTAAATGTCAAATGTGGTGTGTGGGGGAGGGCTGGGCTGCTCTGGTAGGTATCATGACGGTGTGAGGACAAGGAAATAAACAGCTAAGCAACTCCAGGTGCTGGCAGCAAATTATTGATGTAACAAGAATGGCAGAGAAAGGACAGTGGCCAATGTCAGCGGGGAAGGTCATTGTGGAAAGGGGACAGGACGTGATGGAAAGAGGAGGGGATGGCACACAATGGAAGATAAAATGGGAAGGAGGTGCAGATGCAGATTCACTTGACAGTTATGTAAAGAGGCTGTAGCACCACAATTAACTGTGTTAGCCTTCGGCAGATGAGAAGTGACACGCACTGCACATAGTCCCAGCCTGATGTCTGGCCCTGCCTCCTAGGCTTTCATTGGTACCTGTCCCACCCGCTTCACTGCCTACTTTTGGTGGCTGGTGCACCTGCATTCAGGTAGGCACCTGCCTTCTCCATACTGCCCAGACCTCGCAGAGGGAGCCAGGGCACCCAGGGGTGCTAGCAACCCTACTCAGCTTAAGTCTGGTGCTGGTCTGCATCAGCCTTGAGTCCTGGTACTAAACACGCCCAGTGCAGACAATCCTTGTGGAACTGAGCCATGAAGATCCAATGAGCTTTTTCCTGAGGACACATGATCTGAAATTTCTCCAAAAGCTTTTATGGCTTGACCAAATTTGGGCAGATTGTTCCAAGAACAGCAAAACTTCTTTCTCCAAAAGCCATCTCCCTGCTAAACGTGAAGCCCAGCTCCAGCATGTTGGGGGACTGCAGTTTTCCAAAGCAAGATGTTTGCCAAAATTCTAGGCTAAACATTGTTCACTCCACAAACTCACTCCTGCAAATGGTTCAGATTGCAGTTCCCTCCTTGCTCCTGATAAAACAATATCCCAAAGCAGTCACAGAAAGATCAGGCCTGGAAGCTGAAAACATTGGGTAGCATTGATCTGCAGACATCTTCCTATACCACCTCACAGCTGCACACTGCTTCTGCGTGCCACAAGTCCCTCCTCCCTCCCACCGGGGCTCTCTCCCACTGCAGCTTTTCCTTCCCAAACCTGTTGCCCAGAGTGAGAGCACTTGTTAGGTTTCTACACCTGGGCATGTGGAAATGGCACAGGCCCTGCTGCCCCTGTAACAGCAGCGGCACCGTGTGATTCAGCAGGAGTGCTGGCAGAGTTTTGTGAGCCTCCTGAATGCACGTGGGGCCTGTGCATGTTCCTGGCATCAGCTGTCTGGGGTTGGGTGGGTGACCTGGTGCAGCAGTAGTGTCTTTTGCTTCCGTCTTTCACTCTGTGTCTCCATGATGTCTGGGAACCACTCAGCCCAGGCTGTACGGACAAGGGCTCTCTCCTCCCCTTCTCCATTAGTGGTAAATGCCCCCATGGAGGGGCATGCTGCACGGAAGGCTGTTTGCGTTACCCACCGAGAAATCTCCTCATGGTGGTGGCAGCCTGGCCTGGGAGATCAGCCACCCGCTCAGGGGAAGAAAACAGGACCTGGGACTCAACACTTCTTCTCCGCTGATGGTGCAGGGTGCGGAGGCTCCCACCTTCAGGCTGCCATGTCAGCCAGGTGCCTGAAAGCAGATGGTATCAGCAACCCTCCAACTTGTCTGCTGCATGGGTGGGAGCATGGGAGCAGAGCAGGGTGTGTGGTTGGGGATGAAATAAACATAAAATAAACACTTTTATTTACACGCTGAGGACGCCAAGGTTCCTGAGGCCCAGGGGCTCAGCACCGTTTGGGTGAGGAATGAGAGCTTGGTCCCAGCTCCATCACAGGGCTGCGCGGCACATCCTGCAGCCCTGCTGCCAGCCTCTTGCCTCCCATCATATGATCTTCACTTCATGGTGTGCATCGCCTTCCTCTTCAGCTCCTGCCCGTATTCCCTTGTATGCCTGCTTTTCCCCAGGGAGCAGCAAGGGGTGGAGAAGCCACCCCTGGGGCCCAAACTGGGACCATTTTTACCCCTTTATCTTCATTTTGCTCTTTAGTGTTCTCAGAAGTGCCTCAGGCTGACACTGATCTGCTGTTGAACCCAGTTAAGGGGGCTCACAGCCGGCACCAAAGCAAAGCTGTGAAAGGACTTTTTTTTTTTTTTTTTTTTTTTTTTTTCCTCCTCTCAGCTACAAAACAGCTAGTGCGGATGGCTTTATCCAGGAGAGAAATTGGATGTCTCTTCCCAGGCTGCTCAGGCCTCCAGAGACCCTGTGTGGTGGCACAGAGCATCGCAGGCTGTGCTTTGGTTTATTCTGCACTTTGGAGGCCTGAAAAAAAAACCAACATTGCCACCCAGGACTATCCCACCTCACCTGGCAGCACCACCACTTCAACTGGATGTGCATCTGTGCTTCTGGACTTTTAAACATCACCTCCAGTCACGAGCATGTGAAGGAAGCTGGGCAGCAATTGTCAAGGTCCCTTCACTTGTGGAAGGGAATTAAATTTGCAGAGAGGAAGGGGTTTGAAGGACACATGAAAGCTCTAACATTTGTTCAGCAGAGCCTCAAAACTCCCTGCCTTGCTCAGAAGGGCAAAGGTCATCCATCACTATTCCCCAGTGCAGCAATAACCAAAGTCCAGCCCTGCTCATCTTCCCCCATTAACTTCCCACGTGATTTTTCTCTGCTCTAGAAAGTGGAGCAGAAGGAGGCAAGAATGGGGGCTAGAAGGGAAGGGGAGCTGGACCATGCACACTGCCCTTAGTCTGTGGTGGCTGGAGGTCCTGAGACATGTGAAGATGGGGATAGAGTGAATGGAGCATGGGAAAGGAGCAGAGAGCACCTGGGAGTCAGCTGTGACTTCCTAGGGTGAAAAAGAAGTAGTGGAGGCTGCTGGTGGCCACGTGAGATGGGCCACCAGTGGCCATCACGCCCCCGGGGGTTGCTGCTGCAGGCCCCTTGTGCTTTGGGAAATCCCTCAGCCACAGTCAGTGGGGAAACGTGAGATCCCAGGTGTTGGGTAGCTTGGAAACACCAGAGGGTTTTGATCTTGGACACAGTGAAGGCAAAGTTAACCCTGCTTTGCTTTTCCAAGCTGCCGGCCTGCCAGAATGAGCTGGAAGGCCCACATGCGTCCTTTCCCCCTTGGCTTGCAGCCTCAGCGCATGCAGGCCTGCCGCCATGCGAGGTGGAGAAGGGGGGGTGGAAGCGAAGCGGTGATTTCCCCTGGCTCTGTTTGTGATTCCAGCTGTGCTTACTTCCCTTTCTGACAGTCGGAGGGAACTGTGACTTATTTGTTCTGTCAAGAACACGCTGTTCCTCTTCCTTCTTCACCTGCCATTCGATTGCTACAGGGTAGTACTTTAAACATTGGTGGAACAAAAGGGATACCTTAAAGTAAGTGTACAGAAATGCTTTCTTTCTGGCTAACAAGTGATAGCTAGCTAGGCAGAGTCGTTTCTTTGCACCTCCCAGCTGCGTGAATCATGGTTATTCATCACAGAAGGAGACTTTGATCTTTCTGCATGTACTTATCAGTTATTTATCTGATACTCCTCCTGGATGGACCTCGTGCTAGTATGATTTTCCTCCCTTCAGCTCCTGCAGTCATGATTCTAGATTCATAAAAATATTTCTCTCCTGATGACAAATCTTTGCTTCAGTTGTCAGTGTTCTGGAAAAGGAAATACTTTCTGTAGCATGGGCAGAAAGAGCTTTGCTTAGGGACAGTCTGATCTCAGGACTGAATACCAGTGGATATAACAGGATACATATCTGGGATCTGGTAATGAAATACCATTGTTAGGTGCCAGAGAACCAGCCTGCTCTGCTGCCCCTAAAATCAGGACGTCCTTAAGGACAGCAAGAAGATAATTCCTAATAATGAGGATATTTTTTTTCAGGATTATATTAAGCCACTTCAAAAACAGAAAGTTTGTGTTAAGGCACATCATGCCTTGTCACATGCTCCCTCCTATGTCCCTTCATGACAGCTTTTCTTTTGTAGTGCTTTCCTTCAGCAGCAAAGAACTCTTCTGCTTACACTAAAAATAAAAATAAAAAGGCGGAAAAAAATGAGAATCCATCTCCGGCAGTTTTTCAGTCTGACACTGCAGCTGCCTGGCACTGCCCCCTCCCAGTGGGATGGAGCTAGGGTTTGCTCCGAGCGCCTGGCTGCAGCTCCCATGCCCTTTGCAGCAGTGATCCCACAAACCCTTCCAGCTGTGAGATCTGGATCTTGCCTCTTGGCTTCCCTGCCAGGATGCCTCACCTGGGCTGCTCTGCTCCCTGCTGCCCTCACAGCAGCGCTGGCAGGGCTCCCCTGCACTCATCCATCACAAGGGAGGAGTCGCACCTTTGGCACAGGCAGGAATATTTTCTGCTGCCTGCCCTGCCCAGCCCAGGGGCAGGCACCCTGGCCTTGAAAGCTTGCTGCAGCCTCTTATGTAATTTCCCTGTGCCATAGGGCTGCACTCCCTCCCACTGCCCAGACCAGGGGCTCAGCTACCACCCTGCTGTCCTGAACACCCCCTGCGAGGGGCAGGAGGAGCTGAGGGGCTCTTACTGCCCTGTGGTCCCTGGTGGCACTGCAGCAGGACTCGGGGCATCCAACAGCTCTCGGCTGGGAGCTGCTTTATGGATGAAGGGCCACACGTGGCCGAAGGCCCCACGTGGCCAAAGGGCTGCATGTGCAGAGCTGTCACCTGCTGGCCCATTGCCCCTGTGCCAGGCATGCCCTGCTCACCAAGGGGGCACGGCTCCCTGTGCACCATGCTGCTGTCCCTCACCACTGGGCCCAGCAAAGGGGACTCCTGGCCCAGGGGACCCGACCACGCCGCCTGGGGAGGGGCCGCAGTGCACCATGAGCATGATGTCTGGCTTCGAAGGGCTGCCAGCTGGGCAACCGGGAGAGACTTGAGAAAGGAGAAGTCGGTGTGGGATGGAGAGGTAAAAGGAAGAAACAGCCGGGAGGCCCACAGGAAACGCTCGGAGAGGGAAAGAAGATGAAAAAAAGGAAGAGATGAACAACGCACGCATGATTTAAAGACACAGAGGCTTGGCAAGTTTTACAATAAAGACATTCAAAGAATTGCCCAAGGCATACTTCAGCACCAGCCAACATATCTTTCAGGCAGCGTTTCTGTTGCCCTTGCAGGGGACGCAGGAACAGAGCTGGCAAGGACTGCTTTAACGCTGTCCCTGCTGCCCCCACCGCTCACAGCACGCCTCTGTCATGCACAGCACGCCCACCCTTGCCAAAGGAACGGTGCCAATGTAAATGTGTTCATGGCTGTGTTTGAAAGCGTTGATAAGGGCTGCAGGGTTGTGCCCCTGCCCGCTGCTACGGCTCCTTCTGCAGCTGGGCTCAACCTGTCTGGCCAGGGAGGCTTGTGGCCTTGTGGCGTGTGGAGAAACTGAAGGCCGAGCGATGAAATGGCTCTCTCAAGGTCGTCCGGGAAGGCTGTGCCAAAACCGAGACTAGAGCCCAGATGTTATTAGTCCTCTCTCTGAGCACAGGGAAAAGAAAAGAGCCAAAGCTGCTGCACGTGGCTTTCTTAATCTCCAGAGTGCAGACACGTGTAGCTGGAAGTGCTCACTACCTGTGGTGCCAGGGTCTTTATTTAAAACATCTGCTTCAAATTTCCACTTGAAGCCAAAGGAAACATTCCTGTCCTTTGTCAGTGCATCACAGCCCAGACCTCCTTGTTACCAATATTCAAGAAATCCTAACTTAAATTGACCAGTTCTCAGTAACATTCTCAAGTGACAGCTCCTGTTTTTTCCCAAGCTAACTCCCTCCCTCAAGGAAAACAAACAAACAAACAAAAACCCCCACAAAAAAAAATAATCGTCGTCATTATTGTTATTATTTAGTGTGAATATGTCATGAGGACTTCCCCTTCAGCTACTCAAGGAGTCTGCTGGCACCTGGTCGGGGATCTGAAGATTATTTACATTCCAGAGGAATCTGCTGGGAAAGTCCAGGACTCTCAGCGCTTTGAACATCACACATCTGAGGGGAGACGCGTGATTGCTGTAATGCGAGACAGGGCTCTTTTCTGCAGGGTCTGAAGCCTTTGTCCAGTTGCAAATCAGCTCCCTGCGAGTTTGACTGACTCAGGTATATAATGGCAGCAACAACAAAGAAAGCATGCAGGTGCTGGCCAAGCATGTCTGGCTGAGCTTGTGAGGCTACATAGCCCGTGGCGAGAAACCTTAGGTTTGCTGTTTGTTTGCCACATGCTCAACATTGCTATTATTATTTTACTGCCTACAGCTGACATGCTCCACAGTCACAAATATCAAAGGGAAAGGAGATGTTTTATGGTTCTTCCCCATGGTTCTCTTAACAGAACATACTATCAAATCGAGCTGCTTCCTTACAGGTATGGCCCCAGCACTGAAGCAGGACAGACCCAAAAGTGAGCTTCACGGGGGTGTGAAGGCTGCTGGAGGCCCTGCAGCTGCCTTTGGTGCCTCCAGACAGGACCACAGCCAGGCAGGTAATGGGGACACTTATGGCGAGGTCTCACATCCCCTTCCCTGCTCTGGCAGTGCCCCCAGCCCATCCCCATGGAGCGAGGCTTTACCTCCTGCCCTGCCATGCTTGGCCTTGCCCAGGCCGTCTGGCATGGAGGTGGGCTCAGTCGCTGGCCACCGTCCCTGCAGGCATGGGGGAAGCAGCGGCATCGAGCAGCCGGTGCCTCCTGCCCCTGAGCAGTGCCTCACTGCCCTCATTTAACTCTGCCGCCAGCACAGCCCCAGGGAAGTTTGGGGATCCTCTTCCTAAACACAGCATTGACACTTGGCTGGATTTCAGCTGTGAGAAACACTCCAGGAAGGGCCTATTGCAAACTGCACTTTGCTCTTTATTTTTATTATTATTATTATTATTTCCCAGCTGGGTGTTGTAAGAGGGAAGCAGAAATAAGGAAAATGCTCAGTTAGCAACCATGAGCCTCCACACATAATTTAGTATGAGTGTTTAAGCAACAGCCCCATACAACACTGAAATGCATGTGCTTGCTGGAGAAGCTGGGTTTATGACACAACAACATAGCTTGGATTCCGTGCAGAAATAGGAAAGGCTCTTTGCTTTTTCATTTGCCAACAGTTTGTTTGTGGATGGTGGTTCCTTGCCAGGCATTTCTGCCTCGGCAATAGTGTGGCCATGATGAGCACCCCAGTGGGGCTGCTGTAACTGCCCCAACAAGGGGCAGCCGCAGGAAGCATCTGCTGGTGTGAGGGATGAGTGGCCCCTGTCCCTATGGCCAGGGCTCATTGAGCAGGTGCTCACCCTCCTGGTCTCCGTGCTGGTTCCTGGTCTGCTTCTGGAGAGAGTTTCAAGACGAATCCTGGTGCCCAACACCACACCCAGGCTCAAGAGAGATAAAGATGTGCTCTTACTGAGCCTCAAGGTGCCCAGGTATCGGGCAAGCCCCCAGATAAAGGTAGGAAAAGCCCAGAACCCCTTTGTGAGCTTTCCAAAACCTTTCTCCCTTACTGTGCCTTCCAAGCACCATAGGAGACTTGGAAAATGGAAAGCCTGTCAGTTTGCCTCCCACCCCCAATAAATGCAGTTTCTGCATGGAAGCCTACGAGCAACCCCTCCCAAAGCTGCTGTGGGAGTTCAACAAACCAACTGACCCTCCTGCTTGTTCAACTCTTATCTCCCCAGCGTGCCTCCCAGTGAGCTGGGGCTTCACCATTGCCAGCTGCTTTTTCCAAGAAAGCCCAGAAGTAAGATGTATGTCAGGGCGCAGCACAACACATGAAGAGCCGTGCTGGGGGCTGAGAGCAGAATTGCCGAGAAGTGCTAAGAGTGGTTCCTGGGCTGGTGTATGGTACTCAGTGTGGTTTGAGCTGTGCTGAGCAGGGCTGTTGCCAGCTCATGGTGAAGCCACGCTGGAGGTGGAGCAGCGGGCAGCCCCTCAGGCACCTCCCTCCCCTCATCCCCCCTGGGGATGTGCAGTGGGGGGCTTTGGGGAGCCCCCCAGGGACACGTCCCTGGGTCTCCCTGTGAAAATCTGGGCTGATGCAAACAGCACGGGGGTTGTTTCGGCGAGCTGTCTGGTGTGCCATGCGTAATGGGGCAAAGCAGGCACAAGAAGTGCCCTGTTACCAGATGTCTAGGCACAGCCTCCTGCAAAAGCTATCACTCGATTTTTTTTGGAGAACGATTAACTTCCTCTGCTCGCAAGAAGACTAATGTCCTCATGTGACTGCTCTCTGATCCCAGCACTGCCCTTTGGCCGGGATTTGGGATTTGCAGACCTGAAGAGGAAGCATTAAAACCAGAGCCTGCTTTCCATGCTGCCAAGGCCTGTCAAGGGCCCAAGGTCTTGCTCATCCACCCCGCTGCAGTGCTTCAGGACCTGGCCACCACCCTCGCTCCTTCCCTTGCCGTGCACAAGTCCCTGTGCTGCTCCTTTGCCACCTCAACTACCACACCGGGCAGTAAAAGCTCATAAACCAGCTGTGAACTGGGAGAGCAGGGGAGTGCATGTGCACTTACCCGGCATGCTGGCAGGGACTCTCTGGTGTTGGCTTGTCAGAGCCCAAACAATTTTCTGTGCCTGCGCTTTGTCTGCCTAGATCAACCCTTCTCTTCCCCAGAGGTACAATCATTTTCTTCCTTTCCCTTTTAGGCCATCAGAAGGACTGGTTGCAGCCTTAGGAATGGCTCATATCTCTCGCTGCCACAGTGGTTGCCCTGTGGCCACAGATACCATCCGTGTACTGCATACTCAGGGTGCCACTGCCTTGCTGCAGTCACTGGGGGTTTCACCACACATATCACCAACATGGCACAGCTCTGTGCCTGCCACCACTGCGGTGAGCTTGTGTGCTCACAAAAGGGTGAAAGGGTGAAAGAAGAACTGTGCATTTTTCCAAGGACAAGCCTCCCGAAGAGCTGAAAGGCAAGTGTCCTGGCACTGCAGGGCACCGTTAAAAAATCCACGTCAAACCTCTTGCATTTGCCGTGGCAAGAGATGTGCTTTCATCCCTGGGTGAATCACTGGCTGTCCCTCTGAAAGCTGTTTGTTTATTTGGGCTATGAAGTAATTACTTTGAAGGAAAAAAAAAAAAAAAAAAAAAAAAAAAAGCATCTCGGACTTCCCCTTTGATATTTCTATTCAGTTTGCCAATAAGTAGTGGAAGTTTGTTACTTCCTTTTATGTCGACAATAGAGCACAAAAGTACACGGTAAACTCCTGGTTCCATTGCAAGCAATTCACACAAAAATAGTATCATAAATTTGAGGGTGGTTTCTCTTGGAGACACTCCAGGACAAACCAGTGCAATTTGCACTGGTTTAACCTTGCACGAGGCTGGCGATGAACAGCCAGGGACGTCCTGCATTGGGTCCATCATGCTGACGGAAAGGATCAGGGAGCAAAATGACCTATGTCATTTTGTCCTAAGGTGGAGGCCTTCTGCTTTAACATACAGCCTTCTACACAGATTTGAAACCAAGCATCTGCGTTGTGCATTGAGTATTTTCACTTGTTCTCCCTGTAGGGAAGAACACTTTATACAAACTTGGAAGGAAGAATGCCCTTTCCTTCTTCATGCTGTAAGCTCTCTCAGAAAGAAAATAGTGCTTGTTCCGTATCTTTGTGCCACTGCGGCTTGAGCGGCAGATCTGCAGTATTACTTAAATCATGAGTGCTTGCAGCCAGCTTTTCAAGCCAACGAGAAAATAACCTCTGTTTCAGCACTTCCTTTAGAGACACAGTTGTTTTTTTTTTCACATTGCTGAAATTTTGTCATAAATTTCAGCACTTAAAGGGGAAGAGGCATTGCTTGTTTCAAGAATTCCCCCCTTACCATCGTTAGAGCAATAATGAGCAAAAAGTTCTAAGGACCTGTTGGGAATCACTTTCCCTTGCAAAGAATATTTTATAGACGTGTTCTGGCTGAAAATCCATCTGTTAGTCTAAATATATATATGATCTGATAGCATTAAAATATTATATTATCACATATGTTTAACTCTCACTAGCTCCCACCTTGCAGAAAGAATAATTTCAAGAAGGAACGTACAAATGTGCTTTTGTGTGTCTGTGTGTCTGAGATTCACATGAAAAAATATGTAAAATTATATTTGACTCAGAGCTGTCTCATACACCAGCCACGTATGTGACCACTATTGTATTAAATAAGCCATGAGCCGATTTTCCTACCAAAACCCAGCTGCCATTTTTGATGCCATCAGAAATGTGGTACTTTTCAAGCAAGGGGATCATCCTAAGAATTTCCCAGGGAATGCTGAGAGGAAATTAAAGACATTATAGTGATAGCCATCAGGTTTCTGACCTTGTCCTTCAACAGTTCTGAATTATGATTAGATCTCTTTTACTTTCTGGTTTCATTGCTTACCATCAGAGAAGAAAAAGCTTCCTGTGTTAATCATTAACAAAAGAAAACATATTTTTCAGTTATTTTTGGAGTAGAACGATGTTTGTTCACTCAAATTCGAGCCTTGTGCTTTCCATAAAAGTTTGTGGAAACATTTAGCAGGCCTGTAAATACTCTTATATGAAGCCAAGATGTTACTACAGGGTGTCTCAGGAACGCTGGAATTACCCGACTTTCCCGATGGCTGCACAACATTGCTGAGTGATTCCAGGGGATTTCAAGTGTGACCAACTGGGACAACACTGACGCTAAGGCACGTCTCAGAAACTGTCCTCCCTTTGAAAACCAACCGGGACAATATATGATCTCATTACAGGTTCTGCTTGATTTTTATGCCCTAAATAATCATGGTAACAATGAATGCCCGATCTTGTTCCTGGGAGCAGGGTTAGGAAACACAGTCGCAGGGCACAGTTCTTCACTTACCCATGCAGATCTGTGAGTCTGCAGGCATTGATAAAGCAGGTGAGACTCAAGTGCTGAGTTTGCGCAATACCCTGTTAATGAGTATGAGCAAAATAGCCTTTCCCCAAAGTCACGGTCTGTCTTGGGAACTGTGGTTATGTTTACTAATATCACAGGTTCCGTTTCATAGTGAAATCACATAAAGTATTAATAAAAGGTTACAAAATCTATAACCAAAATCTCACTCGGTTTGGGAAATTAGTTTCCTAGATCTTCAGAAGTTACGGGTTGTGATATCTGTGTTCTTACAACCAGGGAATTTACAAAAACAGATGCCCAGGCCCATTTCTGGGGTAAAATGCAAAGATTTTTCAGGACAGAAGAAGGGATATATCAACATTTGGTTTTGGCAGTGCTAAAAAATACACATGCTTTTTTCATTTCCTGAAGACACACAGGAAGATCAAGGTAAGTGGAGATTGAAGCTCCATGCTGAGGAGCTGAAGCAGTATCTGTTCCCGGAAGGGGACATATTCACTCAGCTTCTGACATGACTCCAAACTGCCAGAAAGAGTCATTATTTCAATTAAAACCATTTGTCAGGTCTAAGTGCCAGATGACTGGCCATCATTGAGGTGGCCAGTGTGTGTTTGGGGTGAAGCTCACCATAGACCTAACGCCTCTCCTAGAGGTCTGGTGAAATACCGGGTGAGCTGCGGGGGTGGAGGGGAAGCCAACCAAATGGTAAGACTTTTTGAGCTGCTTTCATCTCAGGGCATCCCCGAGCCAGGTGGGGTTTCCATGCATTTCATCTATTCCTCCCCACCCTCAACTTCTTTTCCGGGCAGCCTTATGCCAGGCATCCCCTGGGGCTCCCCACGCATGGGGCCACCTTCTCCTTGTCTGGGGACCACAGGAGAGGCCAGAGAAATAAACCCAGAGCTCCTCAACACTACAGTCATCCCCACTGGGGGATGCCCAGCGGGTCAGACCCCTGCCACCAAGGGAAGAGGAAGGCAGGAGCCCACCGCTGTTCCCACACATGTGTGCATGCCCCTGCTAGGCCTCAGTACATTTTCAGGAACTGGGATTGTTTTTCATTGGTGCCTGGAGGTATCCACATAATTTTAGAAAATGCATAGGATCTGGTGCCTCGGCTGACCTGATTTTGATTTGTGAATTGGGATTTTTTTTTTTCTTGTCAAAACTCTTCAGGGGGTTATGGTACCCAAATCAGGATGACAAAAGGGAGAGTGTGTTCCAGGGCTTGTAGTTTTTTTCTTTCCAGTTATTAATTAGCATAAGTGAAAAATAGAACTTAAGGAAAATTAGTGACTTTTCTTAATGGAATGCCCATTTCATTAAAAAATATCAGTTTCTCCCAGTACAATTTTGAGGGAAATTATAATCTTTGATAGAAATTTTTTGATTGCCTTTAATGTTTTTCTTAGAAAAAAAAATCTTTCTAATTTTGAACAATTTTGCTTTCAAATGTAAGCTCTTATAAGCACTATATTTATAAAATTCAATCTTTTATTATTATTACTATTTATTTTTTATTTTTCAATGAGCAGAAATATTCCCATTTAGAATTTTTATCTGTGTCCTGGAGCAGAATTTTTTTCTGGAGAATGTTAATAAGATGGGAAAGACATATTCTGCTCCCATCAATACCTGTGCATACCCTACACAAGAAACCAGTTTACAGTACTGTCTCTTTTCTTATTTGCTCCCAAGCTTAGTTCCCTGCAATCTCAAAGGACAAGAATCCACAAGCCAGGTTTGACCTTGCTGTAATTCTGAATTATGTCATTTTGCCGTTGCTGAATTTGGTCCATTATGATTAGAAAGTGTGCTTAGCTGGCAAGGAAATTAGCTGAGCGTATGTGCTTAATTTTAAGCATGCTTTTAATGCTATCCCTTTTCAACAAACCACTTAGACACATGCTTAACAGCCCGTGTGCTTGAAGTTAATTAAGTGCCTAATTGCTTTTCTGAATGTGGGCCTGAATAGGGATGGACTAAAGCGTGTACTTCAGCTCTCAGTTAAATTGCATCCTAAAAAGCAACCGTTTTTCTAACCCTTCACCTCCCCTTCATCCTTGCTCAATTTATTTCGTTCTTGCGCCAGCCAAATCCTCTCTGTGTCTGCAGAACAGAAATCCAACCAAAACAAGTTCTGGCCTCCTCATATGAGCTCTAAATATACTTGCAAATAGCTGTAATTAAATCCAGAAATCTAGTAATGTGGCATTAATTAGCCTAATGGAGAACTGAGAGAGAAATGTGGTTTCTGAGGCAGTAAAATTTTCTGCCCCAGAATTCAAGGCATGCTGATGAAAACCCGGCTCAGGGGGGATCTAGGAAATGCTAAATTTTGTCATAACTGTGGGGTTTGGGGCTTTTTTGGGCGGATAAAAATTCGGCAGAAAATTCAGGTTTACGAGAGTCTTTCCAGAAGTGCCTGTGGTCCTTCAGCTTGGTGGCTGGCTGGACCGCTGGTGCACGACCACCGGTGCACGACCACCAGTCCAGGCAGCAGCCTCCAGCCCCACTATGCTGCATGCAGAAGGGATGCAGGGTGGTGGCGGCGAGTTCCCAGCCAGGGCACACCTGCATCCCACAGCAGGGTCCCCAGCCTGGGCCACGGCTGCCCTGGTGAGTGGCTGGAACATGAGCATCAATCTGTGCTCGTGTATCTCTACGGTGATATTAGGTGATATTAGATGATGTTAACCTGCCTGCTTTTTTATGATGGTAAGTTTGGTAAATGAAGTCTGGGTGAGACCCTCTCTGGCTCACCCTAGCGTTCAAATGTGCCTTCACTGAGGCAGCTGCCAAAACTCTTCTGCAGGCAGCCCAGGCAGAAGCAGGTACCACTGCTCCTGCTATGAGACAGCCTGCGACAATGAGATGTGTCACACACTGGGGAAGGAAAACCAAAACGCTTCTCTCAAAGACCAGTCCATGTTAGGTATGTACTTATATGAAGAAAGTGACCACATTACTTCTTCACCCCAAATCTCATGCATATTTAAGCCTGTCTTACACCAAGCTACTTTTCCCTTCTCCTTGTGGTTTTAGCAGCAGCCTGCTAGGTTGCCCAGCAGCTCTCTGAACACCCCTGCAGGACATCGCTTTTTAGACATATGAACAATTCCTGGCGTGCATCAGTTTTCAGGTGTTTTCAGCCTGAGTCTGTGTGAGCCCACTGGTGAGGGCTGTTCTTTGGAGCAAAAGCACTGGGGTGGCATAGCCAGGTGATGTTAGTGCTGCCCTCTTGTTGGGAAAAAAAAAGCTCCCTCCAGTTACTGATAAGGCTCAGGACACAAAACTCTCTGCAAAGTTTACCCAGTATCTGACAAGACTGTACAACCCTTTGCACAAGGTGTGTTCCCACCTGAGCTCATGCTGTGCGCTGTAAGCTGTTCTCCCACATCCTGTGACTTACCAATAAATTGCTTTTGCCCTGTAATATACCGAAGGAGTGTATGTACAAAGCAAAGATTTCACAAAGTGGAAACTTTGGCAAAAGGAAGTGTGAATTGTCACATTCCTGGTCTGCAAACACCAGAGTACCCCCGATCTATTTATCTTCGGAGGAACTGGCGAAGCCTTGTGTGATTCATGGACATTAGATTATACAAGGAAAAAGGATGAAGGAAACTGCCAGGAGCTGGAAGGCTGGAAAATCTTTTGTATTAGTAACACCAGTTTATATCCTACACTACGACTCTGTGGCCATGGAATTGTTATTGGAGCAAAGAGCAGTTAATAAACGGTATCACTACAGAAGCTTTTGCTATGGCAAATTTCCCAATAACTCCCAACCTGCCTGCAACACTAGCTTGAAGCTGAGCCCTTTCAGGATCATGACTTCTCCAACCCTGGAAAATAACCCTGGCCAGTTCCTTGATCTGTGTTTTCTGCTGGTGGTAGCAACCATCACATCTGCCAGAGAAACCTATGGACTGCCATTGCCTCCCTGGGCAACCCATTCCAATGCCTAACCACTCCTTCTGAGAAGAAACTTCTCCTGATTTCTGGAGAATAGTCTCCTAATTTTCTCCTCTGGCTGGCAGAGGCCCTGGGGACACCTACGGCACAGTCTCTCCCTCGCAGAGAGGTCCTGGGACAGGCACAGAGTGTGCATGTGGGTGCCTGGCAGCACAGGGCCCCCAGGGCAAGCCAGGCCCATCCTTGTGCCATGGCAGTTGCTGTCTGACAAACCAGTCCTCACAGCCTGATCTATAAGGGCCCACACCTATTGTTACCTTATGTCCCTTGCACAGTGCTGCCTCTGCCATGGGCCGCTTTGGTATACCAGATGTGGGCTCACATGAACACCATGTTGAAATATGTGGTCTTAAAAAAAATACCCAGGCAGAACCCCCCCTTTCACAGAAATTAAATAAAAGGCTAGCAGCCCTCTAACTGCTCACTGAAGTCCTGTTTTCCTTCGCAGGAAATATTATTTCACTCCCCCAGGCTGCCCAAATCTGCAAGCCCCTTTCCTGCATTTTTTAAGGTTCCTGCAGGTCTGGAATTATTTGCAACGACCCCACAGGCAGAGGGGCTGGGACTACAGCCCTGGCTTTATGTGGAACCTCAAACCCAAATGACTTGTCAGACCAGGAGCTTTTTTAGAGCCACACGTGAAAATCCAGCAGTGCAACAGCAGGTGTTCTGAGCGGTGCCAAAGTGCTATGCTTTGGCACAGCTCTGAGCAGCCAGGCCTCCGCCACCCTGCCGGACCAGGGCCCTGCGGGAGGGTGAAATCCCTGCACATGGCATCGGATTCACTTCGCTCCCCTCAGCCCAACGTGACACTGCGGAGGCAGCGGTGCTGCAGCAGATTAACCGGAGGTTTCCCAGGTGATTCGAGCTAGGCAGCTGTAAGGGTACTCTGCCTGCTGAGGCCTTGCTGCTGGTGATGAGCAACTGTTGAAAGCCAGGTCTCTCCCCTCCTCACCAGAGCTCCCAGACTGGTCAAGAACTGTGTGGGATTTCCCCAGAGAATCACATTCTGTTAACCAGATTATCTTGTGATTCTCCACTGCAATCCAAGCAATTCGAATGCACTTTGCTGGTAAAAGGCAATTCAGCTTGTGGAATTTGGATCCAGCATCTGCAGAGCTCTGTTTCTTGCCTCCTTCCCTCGAGGGGACTTACAGCTGTGCTGCCCTTGTCAAGCATCTGGCAAGTGGTGGTGGTTCTGTCTAGAAATTGGGATTGCAGTCAGACTGCTCTGTTCGGGTGCACTGTTGCAAACAGAGCTCCCTCGTACCTCTTGGCATACCTAGAACTTGCTCCTTGGCCAGCTGCATCTCTCTCTTTTACCAAGCAATTTCTAAGGACTTAATTCTTATTAAGTTATGTAGTCGGCTTCCCTGTTCAGTCTGCAGAGATCAGGGCCGGGGTTCCAGCAGGCGGCAGGACGCAGGGTTAGCTGTAGAGCTCAGCAGGTTCTTGTGCAACCTCAGCCATAGACCAGCACCTGGGAGTCAGTCTTAGAGCAAGCACATGTGGGCTAGGTGGGGAGAAGCACTCAGAGGCTGGTTCAGCTGTGGGCTTTGCTCGCAATTATGAAAGACTTTGTTTGGGAGCTAAATGGATGTGTGGTTTTAATAGCTGGAGACTCCCCAAGGAGCTAGAAGGTTTTTTTTTTTGTTTTTTTTTTTTTTTTTTTTTTTTTTTTTGCTTGGTTTTGTGTCTTTCTTGACTCCTTTTAATAAAGGCAACAGCAGCTGGAAGTGTTTCCTTGAAGTTAGCCCTTGGTGTTTTTCCTCGTTTGCAGGGGCTTTGTCTGGAGAGTGGGTGGGAAGGGTTTTCCCCCTGCCCCAGGAGAACAAAGCGCCTACGGAGCTGCATTGCTGAGCGCACTTCGAGGCACCTGGTGCTTCTGCACAGCCTCGCAGCCCGGCCGGGCACCCACGCCCCGGGGGAACCGCATCCCGCCCCGCAGCATCCCTCCCCCGGCACGGGCAGGGGGCAGCCTGGACCTCCCTGGGGGCACCATCCCCGGGCCCCTCGGCCTCGTCGGGGCCGGGGCTGCCCCCTCTGCCCCCCGGCAGCCCGGGGAGGGGGCGCTGCCGGCGGGGGGCGCTGCGGGAGCACCCTTGGGTGCCGGGGGTGGGGGGAGCGGGGGGTCGTGGGGCGCTGCGGAGCTCAGCCCCCCCAGAACGACGATGCTGAGGGGGGTAAAGGTGATGGGTGGGGGAAAATCCAGCCAGGCGTTTGACCAGGCAGAGGTTTGGGGAGCAAAGCAGGTGGAAACGTAGCGGTTCTTGCACGGGATGTACTGGTAGCTAGCTCTGGATGGCAGTAGCAGCCTGGTCTCTTAGCGGTGCCTGGGAAGCTGCAAATCCAGCGAAGTGCAGCGAAACCTCGGCACTGGTCCTCGCTCTGCAGTGGGACTACGTACACCAGGGATTTCCAGTTCTGTCACTGGAGAAAATGTGTCGCTGGTGTATGCATATTGCAGTACACAGACGTTGCTGGTATTGCCTGGTACTTGCTGTGGGTCCGGGTGAATCACAGAGATGCTCCATTCAGCAAGTTCCCAATTGCTTACATGCAGATTTTAACTTCTGCTTGGAAACCAGACTGGACTCTGCCATGCGAAATAGGCAAAGAGCATCACACTGGTTTTCTACTAACACTGAAAACGGAACTTGATAGCTGCAAGGGAACCAGAACCACCCCAAACACTGCTTCTACTTTGCTTTTGAAGAGGTTCATTACAGCAAGAAGCTGTATAGACAGGATAACAGGAGGCAGGTCCCACAGAGGGAAGCAGTGGGAGGTGAGGGTATGGGGTGTACAGCAAGGTCTGAGAGTATACCAGTGGAGAAGGGGAGCCAGCAGGAGGGGGAAGTAGGAGATGTGGGAGCACTTAGTTTGTAGCTGAGTAGGGAAACTGTGGCAGACAGGGTGACCGCGACTGTGGAGAAAGAGGGTGGGGTGCTGGCCATGCTGGCAGGTTGGGTGCATTACTGCCCACGCCATTCCTTTGACTGTGTCATCCTTGTAGAGCTTCATTTTCAGGCTGATGCAGCTCTTTTGTTCCAGTTCCCTGATCCAGAACTGAAGGAGGAACCTACATCCCATAACAGTCACCTCACCACGAAGAATCATTCACATGTGCTTAGCACTGGGACCAGAGACTGACAGGACCTCTGTCCCTTCTTCAGACGCCAAACTGGATATACTCATAATGTGGCTGTACTTTACTGGCATTAGCACAGGTGCACTGTTGCATCTCCGCAAGGTATAGGGGCTATTTTCAAACTGTTGATGCAGAACAAGCCGACGCAACAGCATCCATCAGACTACTGAATTGTCATTCACAAGAAGTATGGAGGCAATTTTTGTTTAGATAAAATTTGCTGGTAAGACAGCAATGAACACGAGATATTCAACGTTCTAATAAAATAGTAATGCTGCTAGCTCAGCGGCTCATAAAACATTTACAATCTGCAGCTAGTAAAGCGCAAACAAGAGATTTAAGCACCGCTGTTGCTAGATGGATGGAAACCAGTTAGAAGATTAGCAGGAAGATTATTCCACACAGGTTAGGATGGGGTTCATTAAATGCCTATCAGTTTTCTCATTTGCTGTAGCAGACAGAGAGGACCGTAGGATTACACCTGTTGAAATAATGTTCATCTTTAGCTCAAATATTAAGCTAAACCAGCTCTTCTCCCAGGCTCCTTGTTGCAGGTGCTCAGAGCCCCATGTATTGAAAGGCATCACTAGCTTCAAGCACTGAGCACTTCTCTTGCTTTTCTCATCTCCCTACAGCCAGAGTTTTTAGGGTTGCAATCATTACTGACATACCTAAGTGCTTCTGCACAGCTCCTTTGCAAGTTAGAGGTTTAATGCAAAGTGGTGGATAAGATCAGGCAGGGAAGTTCCCCAGGTGCCTTCATTTGCACAAGAAGAGCTATTTCCTTGTATTTCTTTAGCCAGGTGACTGATTCTTTTCTAAACAGTTCTTGTGTAAAACAAGTTGTTCTTGCTTTTTGGACTCAGCCTTTACCTTAGGGATTATCGACTAGGCTACTTTGCTTCTCTTAAATCTGACCCATAACTATGTAATTTGCATTTTAGGAAGAAACCCCAAAGTTGTCTTTAGCACTGAATGTGTGAGAAATTAGTCAACAACAACAACAACAAAAAAAACAACATTGAACCTCCACCGCCAGCAAACAAAAAATGAGAGTAGGGAGTGTTTTCAGCAGTAAATTTGCTGAGGGGGGTGTCATCTTTTCCTGTGTCCATGAAAATGTAACCCTTTTTAGTGCTCCAGTAATATAGGCTATAGCAATAATGGGCTTGGGGTTCATTGGTGAAACCCTGATGCCACTGGAGTTAACAAGTGTGTTAGCCCTTGTTACAGGCTGTAATTATTATGAACTGTAAGATTTCACCCTGTTTAATTGATATTCTCACTATATATGGGACAGTCACACAAGTATTAACATAAGTTTTGACTGCCAAAATGAGACATCCACACTGTGGGTGACAAAGGAAGGGTCCAGAAGTATTTTATTTGAAAAGTCAGGATCCACATATTTTAGAGAGATTTTCAACCCTGATATACATAGTAAAGTCAGTAAATCCTAAACAGGTAACCAGTTGCACCTGGTTCCTCGAGCATGCTCCTGAGAGCAATGAGTGTAGAGCAGGGTCCGTGGTTTTGGGGCAGCAAAGGTGGGAAAGAAAGACTGGTAACTTCTACAACAGACAACAAAGAAAGAAAGAGCTCTATGCTTTTGAAAACAAGTGTAGAGCCTTAAGCTCAAAGGCATTCAATGTTCGAACGGAAGATGAAGTTATTCATGAGACTTCTCTGAACTGTTGCAATATGTAAGAGTAGTTGAGGTTGCTAAATGTAAGAGATGGACGTTTCTGAAGCATTTCAGATGACAGCAGTAAGAGTGGTACAGATTGTATCTGTACTCAGGAGGAAGTGAACTGGCAGAGGTAAAGCAAGCAGCTACACTGAAGCTGAAATAATCAAGTGAGGACAATGATCTCAATGCAATGTGATGGCAGTAGCCTTCAGGCTTTGAGAGATTTGAAGTTAGTACTTCCTTAATTCATTTTATGAGTGAGAACTATGAAGGGAAGGATAAAATAACCTGTTGGCTATAAAATAATCCTGTTGGCTACAGACTGTGAAAGGCTTAGAATATAGAAGGTCAATAAACTTTAAATCAAATTAGTAAATAGCTTCTTTGTGTGAAGATACAGAGATTTTTTCAAGCTGGAATTATTGTAGCGTCTCAGAAACAGACCTGTTTTAGGGAATAAAAAAAGTCCTGGAGAACACCAAAGACACATAATAATAAGACTTTTAAGTGCTTCTGAAGGTCAGTACAGACCTTACAATACTCCTCTCGTGCAGTATTAGCTTATAAAACATTGCATTAAGGAAATGCATATGAGAAGGAAGCAGACCATGTAGAAAACCACAGAATGTCTGTCATTTAAAAGGAATCAAGAACTGAACTGAATTTTCTTGTTGTTGAAAAGTAATTGTCATGAAAAGTGAAAACATGCATGATGTTTTTTATAAACAATTATTATTTCAGTGTTTTTCTTTTTCATAAAAAATGTACTAAGTAATGTTTCCAACTTTTTAGAAAAATGGTTTACCCAGAATGGACTAACTTTTACTAAAATGTTTTTTCAAAACTCCATGTTGTAGTTGATGCTCCATTTTCTATTTATTGAAAAATGAAAGCCCCCCCCCCCCTTTTTTTTTCCCAAAAAGAAATGTGGTTGAAAATAAGCAAAATAGACAGCATTTTTTTTCCTAATATTATAGCAAATAGAACTTTTATGCAGCTCCACTAATCCCATTAAAGTCAGAGCAAACAGAATGGTGAATTCATTTATTACAGCCACATATTCTTTAACAATGTATTGAAGTTGCAACATCCTGTCATCACATCCCAGCAGTATGGTTCTCCTGCTTGTCTCTTTGCTAGAGGAGGTGTGCAAAGTTCAACGAAACCAAACAAGCACCCCCTCTGCACTGCTGGTTTTTATCAGTTTGACTTCTAAAGTTGTGGAGGAGAGCAGTGAAGATCCTTTTTTAGTCAATCAATCAATCAAACAAACAAACAAAACTTTCTGTATTTTTTAAATCATGCAAAACTAACCCAGAATTTAGAAGCAATACCACCCAGCAATACAGCTTAAGCAAGGACAGAGGGATTAGCCCCATGAAAGACATTTTCAGTATCACACCAATGCTTTAGAGAGATCACCAAGGAAAGGTCTGTGTGCACAGCCTAAATGCTTCATATTTCTATGAGCTCACTTTGAAGTCTGATTGCCAAGCCATAAAGCTGTATCTCGTGCTCTTAGATGTTATTATTGCTGCTATCAATATTATTGATATTAATAGTAGTAGAAACTTCTGGTATAGGATGTGACAGAGTAACTCTGATTTCATCCTACGAGAGCCTTACACAGCTTCCTTTTAATTGAATGATATTTTGTTCATTGACTCAAGTGAGTGTGCATAAAGGCCACCTTTATAAGCAGAAAGCTGTTAAGATATAGCAGCAAGAGTTTGCCTACTCTGCTTAGGGAAGGCTGGCTACCTGTGTAATTATTTCCTTAGTGAGGCTGCATAAAACTTCTATTGCATTTAATTCAACACAAAACATTTTCTATATTTCATGTCATGGGTAGGAATGAAAATGGAGATAGTTCATCAATGCTGATATGTGATATAAAAAGAGCTGAGAAGCCAAGGGTATGAGAGTGCATAAAAATGTTTTGTGTCCTGACCAGTACATTGCTTAAAAAAAAAATTTTACAATCAGCCCCAATTGTTCATTCTTCCCATGCAGAAGATACTCACATATTCATTTTTAAAAGGGCAAATCAACCATAATTCAGTTTATAAACTGTGAAGCTGGTTGCGAATGTCTGGATGAATATTCATTAGAATCTCTTAATCTGCCATCGACTGTGATTCATTAGGCATATGTAAATATCACTCACTTTAATTGCCCCTAAACTGACTTAACATAATATTGTCATTAGCAAATTATTAGTTATTTGTGTAACTAATGGTACATTATGGTGTACACGTTAAATCGCCAAATATATGATTACAATTATGATGATGGTTTATGCTGGGTGCTTTGTAAACTATTTGATGAAATATAATGGAGCCAAATCAAATCTGGTATGTTAATAGGACAGTTGCGGAACTTTATTATTATATTTTTACACCTTGGTGACTGCTGTAATACGTGAGCCTTTACCCCACCCCGCGCTTTAGTGGATTACGGATTGTCTTCACTTTCCATATCAGAGGTTGCGGTGACATTTGCATGCCTGCTCACCCCTTGTTTTACCTAATGAACTCAGTTCCAGTTAATTATTGGTGGAAGTACCCTAGATGGCTGTGATAAGGCCGTTCCACTGAATGGCCAGGGAGAAGGAGCAGAGAGGCTGGGCAAGGAGCATGAGGTGGTGATGGGTCTTGGCCAGAAAAGCTGGCACTTGGTGTCAGCACAGGGCAATCTTCCAGTGCCCCTAACTGTCTTAACTCTCTGTCCTCTATTCATTTATTTATTTTCTGTATTTTCTCTGCTTCCTAAATCACTGCCTTTTACTGGTATGTGAGATGAGAAATCTTGCCACGATTGTTTGACCCACTCACGCTCCAACACTTCCAAAAGCTATGCATCAAGCAAGTAGTTTTAAAGAAGCCAAAGGTAAGATGGCAAAGTCTTAAATGTTCTTAAAAGGTTTTTGATTGCTAGACTAGTAATAAAGGGAATATGCTTGTGCAAAAGGAATGAACGGTATACTCCAAGGCTTCTAGTAGGTCTCACTTCTAAATGCCCAGATATTTAGGGAAGTGTTAATGTCAGTGGTGTAGTCCCCAAAAGTTAAAGAAGGTCCGTTTCTCCTTGCCACATATTCATTCAAGGTGCACATAATAAATCATCCACTTTATCTCTTCAGAAAAGAGCTTACAAAGCCAACTTACTAGGAACTAATGGAAATGTAATAGATGTAGATCTGGCAGCAGATAAAAACATGAAGGAGCACTCTGCACTAGGGCCCCATGCCTGCTGCACCCATGCTGCAGGTTGGGCCTGTCCTGCAGCATCCTGGTGGCAACTGTACCCGTATCTGGCCTTGTGGATCAAGTGGAATAGACACAGACACCTCATGACTTCGGAAATAATTTGAACATTTTAAAGGACTGCTTCTTCTCTGTTTGGTTTCCTTTCTCCTTGATTAGTCTTGCAATTAAGTTTACTGGGTCTGGTATTCATACAGGGCCTCTTCCAAAAACAACCTCATGAAGGCTGAGGGAACTTTTCCATCGAGATCAAAAGACTGGGACAGATTTCAAAGCATCATGTTAAAGCAGCTAATGGGTAAATGGGATACAGGTGCTGATGTTGCAAAATGAAGCTATCACATCAAAAACCAGGTTCAGAGGGCTCTATTTAGGTGCAAGGTTGAAGACACTTCACATCTATGGCCTTTCAGTGATTTGGTTAAAACAGTACAAAAAGCACATAGAAATTAATTCCATGTGAACTGAAATTGTATTGATTTAATGTAATTCAGTTAGTAGGTTTATACTAAGTTAAGGAAAGCAAAGTCAAAGATCTCGTTGAATTAGTGATTGCATGCTAATTTAATGGAAATAGCCCCAAACTGTATGTAGACATTCCCTAAAATTTGCACTTGGCTGGTGTCAGATCCTACTCCCAGCATACAACAGACCTTTGTAACCAACTGAGAGAGTTCAGATATCGTTCAGAGTATATTTGCAAGAAACTCAGGGCAAATTAATTGCAGAATAATTCACATAAATTGTTGTCTGGGTAATTTTGAATAATGAATCAAGCAGGAGAAAAGGACGTGTTATTACATAATTTGTTTGGTCCTAATAGAAGCATTAATAATGCTCAATAAGGGTAAAATAAATTGCACTTACGGATTGCTTAGCCCTATCTCAAACCTCCCTGAAGGCAGTGGGAAGACTCCTCTGTGTCTGATAAGGGCAGAATACAGAAGAGAGAGAGAAGCAGAGGACGGTGTGGAAGACAGGCTGCTGTAACAAATGTATTTCCAAGGCGGATATAAATGTCAGAGGGACAGCTCTTTAGGGAGGGTGGCTGGTAAAGCAACCTGGAGCTCTGTCCTTGGGAGAGCCGATGCCAGGGTCTGCTGAGCTCAGTGCCTAGGATGTGGGGAGCCTGCTCCCGAGGGCTGCAAGCTTTCCCAGGGCAGAGGAAGAAACAAAACTGTCCCTGGTGTCAGGAGTGGTGTTGCTGTGCACCCCCATTCCGGTTCCCAGCTCTGTCATTGCAATGCAGGAAAACCTTGGAAAAATCAGGTGTTACTTCTCCTGTCTGGTGGATGCAAAACAAGCTGGCTTGAGAGATTCCTGGCCACCACTGTGACTTGCACATCTGGAACAACCTGGCTTAACTCCTCCCTGCTCAGTTTTCTGAAGGGTTTCTTCCTGTGGGGATTGTTTTGCAGCTGTACAACCAGTTGCGTTTGTGCCAGAGAGGGAGAGGGTTTCATCAGCACAAGAGCAGGGGCTGAAATCTCTTCCAGGAAAGGTAGCAGGGCTACTTGGTAGGAGGCCTTCTTAATCAAGAGCGCAGATAAAAGTGAATTGACTGTGGCTGAGTTCACACATAGGACAAGAAGTTTGCTTGATGTTAGTTGTTAATTAAAAAGGAAAACAAAGACACAATGTTTTTATTATCTTAAAGCATTTGGGTCGCTTGCTAGAATACTTTCTGGTTAATAAACCACCTGCCAGATTAAAATGTGATAATAATAAAACCACCGCAGTGTGATCATTAAATGTGATGCAAGGTTGATTTTAAATATGAGTGCTTACAGCACCAGTAAGAGGTACACACCTGAAAAATGTACTAATCAGTAGGGAGAAAAATGTCAGGGAAACAAACATGTAAGATAGATACCATGAGACATCAATGACTTGCTGAAATAGAAGAGAGGGAAGAAATTCTCCCAAGGTAATGCAGAATGCTGCCAGGTTCCTTGGGTCACCAGGCTGGGTTAAAAAGATAAACAAGATGCCTTGAAGGCAAGCAATCATTTTGATTCCAGTAAGAGCAGTGTGTTAGCTTTGCCTCTTGCTTTCTGCTAAGGAAGGCATGTTAGTTTCTGCAACAGTTTCAGGTTATGTGGCACACCTTTATTCATCCGCTTCCTCCTAGGGGAATAATATTTGTAACATGTTATTTTTGGTTGGATGGTAGGGCTAGCTGCATGCCTCGAGGAAGACTCAAAGGCTGATACGATTTAAGCAGTCTTACATCTACCTTGTGCACATGGAGAAGAGCTGAAGTCATCAGCCATTTCCTCCTCTCCCATCTATCTCTGGGGTGAGGAGATGTGTCACTGCCTGCAAAACTTTCTCACGTGATAAAAGAGACTGGGTTTGAATAATTTCTCCTTGTGCTCTCCTATTTTTACAGCAGAGCTCACAAAGGGCTCTCCTGTTATACCAAGGTTCTCCTCTAGGTCCTGTGACAGAGGTTTTGGCCCCAAATCTAGGGTTCCTGGGTTCTTGTCAGATTCCTGACAAGATGAGAAACCATGCTGCCCATTATTGCACAGGGAAAAAGATCCTCCTTCTCGGCTCTGTCTTGGGAGAAAAAAATTTAGTCTACACCCCACCCATTATGCAATTTTTTGTGACATTGTGCTGCACGGCAGTGAAATAGCCTGCATTAAACACTCTTACAACACGGACAAAACTGCAGAATTACCACATGGCTTGAAATCTTGCCTGGGGAACATCTGCAGCACTTAACGGGAAAGTTAAGGAAGGTGTGAGGACCTGGCCACCTGTTAAAGACCTGCTTCAAAAAGCTTCCTGAGAATCCAATCCTTGGCAGGTACGGCCAGGCCTGCTGAGAGCAGTGTTTGCAGTCAGGTCTTCTGAGTGCTGCCAGCTTCATACCAGTTTTCCCATGCTTGTTTCTCAGTGTCTAAAATCAGGACAATGATGTTTTCTCAGTTTTGTAAAGCACATCTTTCAGATCCGTGGGTTAAAAGTACAATATAAAAGCTGCTCATTATCATAATGGTCCTTTTTGTTAGTACACATACATCAACATCTAACTTTGGGTTGCTTTTAATGATGAATTCTTGAAGTGGTGATGCAGTGGCTGTAACAGTTTCTACAGAACTTGCCATTAACCTGAGAAGTGTAGACCACCATAAATGCATGCCCATCCAGGAAGATTTGCACCAGAGCTCACGCTGTGGTTTGCGATGAAATCTTTGGAAGCCAGCTTGCAGGCCGTGCAGACTGTGCCACCACATCGCGCTGCTTACCCGGCCTGATCACACAGAACAAGGAGCCCGAGCACCCAGGGAGTTTGAACTGCACAAAATCAAAATCCATTAAGTTGCAGTATATTTAAACTCGTAATTGCTGCAGATTAGAATTCAGCAGAGAACTTTGCATAATGCCAAGAGGTGACCTTTTTCTGAGGTGCTCTGGCGCGATTGTTAGGGCCTTGTAACAAATGCCTAGTGCCATTTAACGAAGGAATGACATATCTCTGATATGCAAATTTTTACAGCACAGCAATTAAGCGGTTTAGAATTTTACGACAGTGTTTGGGCTTTATACAACAAAAAAAGGGCCAATAAAGGCCTGTGATGGATGGGCTAATCCCCACTGGAAATATACCATGTAATCTTGCGGAGACAATGCATTATGGATAGCATTGTGATTATTGGTTGTTAATATCTCCCCCTCCTCCTCCTCCTCCAACTCCCAGCCACGGCGAAGCTGCATGGCTGCCACATTGTCGGGGGCACGGGCCTGGGATACAGATGGGGAAGTTGGGCCATTGCAATCTGCTGCACGCAAGGAAGACAGTGAAAAGGGGGCTTGCAGCGAGGCAGCTTGTCAGCAGGGGACGGGACTGGGGGCCATATGCCTCTCTTCTTCTCCCTTCTGTCACCGAGCCTGCTGCCGCATCCTGCTGTCGGGGGACACTTTAATGATGAACATGCTTTAAACAGTTTTGTTTACCTAGCCACAGCTTTTCCGTGAGGGGGTCTTAATTAGATGCCCTGGATTTCTGTGAGTCCGTCTACCCATCCGTCTGTCTGTGAGGCTGTGGGTGCTGCTGCTGGCACAGCCGCGGTCACCGGAGCTCAGCCTCGGCTGTTCCTGAGCTGCGGCCCCATTTCTTGCCACCCCCCAGCCACAAAGGGCAGATCACTTTTACTCCACGTGCCGCTGCTTACAGTGACAGCGTGGAGCCTGCCTGTGCCTGCGTTTCGCATGCAGAAATTTGCTCGGTGTCAAGTGCGGCATGGGGGCTGCGAGACATTTCAGCTGGTTCTGAAGGAAGAGGGTGTCTGTCTCTGAAAGGTAACGGCAAGAGAAACACTGCGAATTTTAACTCCATTTTTAAAAGCATCTTGTAAAATAAAAAGAAAAAATGATCCACAGTTGCTATTTGAAGTGCCAAAATAATTTAAAACTTGCAGCCACTCTCTTGCTATTTGGTCATTGTCCTAGAGAGTAAAGTGAAGTTTGTTCTTTACTTTTTTTTTTTTTTTTTTTTTTTTTTCTTGACCTTTTATGCCCTTGGTTAAAGCTGCTATCACAGTACTTTTTTTTTGGAGAAGGGAGTACAGGATGGGGAAAAAGGATTCTGTTGTTTATTGAAAGTTTTCTTCAGACGATCATAAATTCCATCAGTATATCCAAGTTAACAAAGATAAACTAGACAACAAAAAAAATCTGATCTGGCTTCCCTTCCGGTGGAAAACCCCTTGGCATTGTGTTCTGGGAAGCAAGACCAGCATGGGGATTCCCTGGCAAGGACACTTGACCTGGGAAGCCTCTTGGGGCAGGGAGAAGGGGAAGGGAAGTTGGTTTGCGAGGGGCTGTACTCTCCCCTCCCTCCAATAGCACTGGGGCCTCACACCAACTGCGATCAACCCCTAGGAACTACAGAAAGCAGAACAGTTTCTGTGGAAGAAACTGTTTCTGCACTAGCTCGCATTTTGCCTCCTCTCTCCTTCAGGCCCTCTCCTCAGAAGCACCAGGCCCTCACGCAGAGGAGGCTCCAGCCACACTGACATCAGGCTGGGAGCAGCAGGCACGGGGCTGTGTGGCCTTCTTCAGGGTCCTGGGGATTTTATTTAGCACTTAGTGGCTAAGCTTTCCCAGTTAGAGCCTGGCTATTTCAGTGAAAAAAAATACTGAGGACAACCACTGAAATAAAAGACTGTATATGCAGACAGATAGATGGATGGAGATACAGATGAATGGATAGATAGGCACAGGAAGGCAGACAGATATAGTTAGGAACAGTGTTTGGACATGGATTTTAAACATCAAACAAGTCCTTTGCTCAGCTGGGAACAGTCAAGAAGAGCTGCCCTTGCTCCAAACCTCTGACCCCAAATGAAACTCAGATACTTCTTCTGAACCCAGCATGGAAGGTTAATTCCAGCCTTGAGAAACAAAACATAGCATCATGCAGGGAGTATATTACAGGGTGTGCCAGAGTAAAAATCCCACACTGCTGGTAGTTTGAGAATAATGGCTTCACAGGTGTATACAGGAAACCCTTGAAACATTGGGATTTTGAGATATTTTTAAATTCTCTTCCTGAATAAGGTGACAAACACATTGTCTGAAAGGGTCCACATCTCTCTACATCATGCTGAGCTGATCAGAAGAAAAGAAGAGCTTCCTTGCAGTGAGTCTGCCTGGCTCTGAAGGAGTGACATAAAGAGTGAGAAATCCCTTGTAGTCGTCATGTTTTAAAGTAAGGCAGGACATAGAGAAATGCAGCCCCTCGTAGGACAGGGGCTGCAGGCTGTACTACCAGGAGGGTAAGCCATCTGAGCAGCTATTTCCATTTTGTCATGTTCAGTCCTCACAGGGGAAAAAAGGCCACAGACAGTTCAGTCATTTTGTCTGTGCGAGATCTTGGTCATACTGCCTGCTTCAGCCACTCACCTAGACAGCTTTTTACTTGGCAAATACCTAATCTGAACCACAGAGTGTCCAGATTATGTGTCTGCATCCTTCTTGATTGCTACACCCCAGTGCCCAGCTCCTCATAAAAGCAGTAGCTGACTATACCAGCTCAGCATCCCCCACAGTGGCAAGTCTGAAGTAGTGAAGCCTGGGAGCAATTGCCCATATCTAATTTCTGATCCTGAATGGAGATGGAAGAACCTGGTGGTATTTGGTGTTCAGCACAAATTCATAGTGGCACCCAGGCCATGGCACTGATGGGGAGCCTTCCCCTTGCTTCCATCCACCTGGTGGTATAAGCAAATGCTTATGTTAGCAACGTGGTACAGCTTTGGCAATTGTAGCAGTAAGGGATCAGAGAGGATGGTAGGTGCTCAGTCACAGTAAGGGTAGTGCTTAACAGTACTAACCAGTGAATATCAGGACAGGACTACCTTAGAGATGTCTTTAGGATGGCAGCAAAAATAAGTTGTGACATTATTCTCTCCTGCTGCAAAATGCTAATACAAACACTGAACCCCATGAGAAGACAAGAACAGTGCCCAAATTCTGGGTTTCCTCGGCTGCTTGATAACTCTTGTATTTAGAATAGAATGGAATGGAATGGAACGGAATAGAATAGAACAGAACAGACCAGAACAGAATAGTTCAGTTGGAAAGAACCTTTAAAGATCATCTAGTTCAACTGCCTGGCCACCTCAGGGCTAACCAAAAGACAAAGCATATTATTTGAGGGCATTGTCTAAATGTCCAAAAATCGTCATTTTTTCTGGGTCTAGACAGAAGTGGACTGTGGAGTGATTAAACTTATGGATCACTTGGAGAGAGACAGGTATCTTCAGGAATTTAATTGAAGGTTTTACACTAACTTTCAAGACTGTGGACTGAATAATGTTAGCTATGAGGTGCACCAGCTTAAAAAACAAAACAAAACAAAAAACAACAACAACAACAACAAAAAAAACCATCCCAAACCGAACCCCCCAACCCAAACCTACAAAGGGTCAGGTTTCCTGAAGGTTTTGCTAAGGTTGAAAGCTCTCAAAGTGACTTGTGGAATTTTGTTTTCAAAGTCGCAGTAATTCAGTCATGGAAATTTTCTGAAGTCATCACATTACTTCTTTTCTGTGCTTTATAATTACCTTGAAGGACAAATTGAACTTAAAAAAGAAAAAAAAAAAAAAAAAAGATTTCCAAATGGGGCTTTGGAAATCACTGTCACTGATAAGTGACAGGTCACGAGATAAGTTATAAAAAGGGGAGATTGTTCACTTTAGTAATCTTCAAGCCTTAATATCCATATCAATCTAATTTCTACAAAGAAATGATACACCTGCATCTTCAGTTAGCATTGTTTTGTATTTTTGATTCTATTTTGAATAAGTGGTAGACATCATAACATTACGGTTTTGCTTGCTTTGAAATGTGCATGAAGCCACTCTCATTTCCTTGCTTGGTAAAGCTTGGGAACCTGGGAGACTTAACTTCCATGGTGGTAGTTGTGGAGAAATTACTGTTATCGTGGTCTTGAATGACAGAAACGTGTGCAGGTGAAATGGGTTAGACAAATCAGACCTGAGACAATTCCACTGCCTCAAGCCAAATGAAGTATTTCCTATCTGAATTATGAACAATATAATTTTAAGCATTATCACAAAACAATGTCAGTTCTGACCATAAACACCATCTGTCATTCTAGTGCCTGAACTACTGTGTTGGCACATGGTCATAGCAATACTGTGTTGTGCTTTTTGAGGAGCACAAATATGGACTAGACTGTGATCACCAGCCCCTTCTATTTCTAAGACAGCGTGCCTTTTTGTGGAAACAAATGGCCAGCTCACTGAATTATTTCTAGAGGCAAAAGAAACTCAGCACAGCGATTACCGGTACAATTTTCCACTTGAAAAGAACTGACGGTTTGGTTCTTGCACCTGTCTGGCCTTGGCATCTCACTAGTTATTCCTCTCTTCCACGCCACTGCCAAGTCGGTTGCACTTTGTCACCCCTCACAAGGTGCCCAAACTGTTGGATCCTGCCAACCAGCTTCTCCACTTTCTCCACTTGTCACTTCTTCCACTTAGTACAGCCTCCAAAAAAAGGCTTTTTACAGTTTTACTTATATATATTTTTTTAATCAGCATCTGTAAGACCTGTTATTATCATGTTAGCAGATGGTTATCTCCAGATTTGTGAGCTTGTGTCAGATGAGCATTTGGCTCTCTCTATGAAGACACTCTGCAGTCTGTACAAGCATCCACCCTTCCCTGTAAAGGAGCTCATAGCCTACTCTGTCAGCTCCTGCATCACAAGGTTTACCAATCCCAATAGATTCTCGAGGTTCTTTCCAGGTTCATGCTTTGTGTGGTAATGTCATCCTTCACCATTCATGCAGCTAAAGAAAGCAATGATTTTTGTCATCATTACTCTTTTCTACTTTTTCACATGCATCACTAGCCAACATGACCCTTCAGAAGCTTCACAAGACAGACACTTTTTTCTCCCCATGATGTCCAACTCAGACCTCTTTCACCTTGCAAGGGCTTCAGCAGGTGCGTACTGAATGCAGCTACCTCTGGTGGGGAAGAGGACATTTATTTGGCCTCACATCCCATTGGGATTGGGACCAGGGAATTAAAGACACCAGGTGAGCATCGTTATTCCCCCCTCCCCAGAGTACAAGAGTTCTTCCCATCTTCCAGGTCACCGGAGAAAGGGAAAAAAGAAAGGAGATTGAATCCAGTCCTAAAGCATTAAGTGAAGCTCCAGAAAGGAAGGTAGCTATTTAAAAAAGAGATTGCAAAAAAAACAGTGTGATTTCTCAGGTAAATTCATTTTTGTTAGGAGTTATTAATATCTGCTAATGACCATTACCCATACTGCTACCGTAGGAAGGAAGACCAAAGAGTCTGGGGCTTTCCAGATCCCAGAGAATATAAATATTTTGTTTTAAGAATAAGCAAATATCAAATAAGAGGAATGTTGTAATGTGATTAGATTGGTAGCACTTCTTTCTGTAATGGAAAGAAAGATGGAAAATTTAGCACTAACCTAAGCTAGATTCTCTCAGAATGGTGTGGGAAATGCTGGACTTCACCTGGGTTTCATTGTCTTGGGAGATTGCCCAGGAGCCTGGCCAAATAATGACACAGAAAAGAATAGCATCTCGGGTGTTCAGTTTTGGGCCCCTCGCTACAAGAAGGACATCGAGGTGCTTGAGCGGGTCCAAAGAAGGGCGACGAAGCTGGTGAGGGGCCTGGAGAACAAGTCCTACGAGGAGCGGCTGAGGGAGCTGGGCTTGTTCAGCCTGGAGAAGAGGAGGCTCAGGGGCGACCTTATCGCTCTCTACAGATACCTGAAAGGAGGCTGTAGAGAGGTGGGGGTTGGCCTGTTCTCCCACGTGCCTGGTGACAGGACGAGGGGGAATGGGCTAAAGTTGCGCCAGGGGAGTTTTAGGTCAGATGTTAGGAAGAGCTTCTTTACTGAAAGGGTTGTGAGGCATTGGAACAGGCTGCCCAGGGAGGTGGTGGAGTCACCATCCCTGGAAGTCTTCAAAAGACGTTTAGATGTAGAGCTTAGGGATATGGTTTAGTGGGGACTGTTAGTGTTAGGTTAGAGGTTGGACTCGATGATCTTGAGGTCTCTTCCAACCTAGAAATTCTGTGATTCTGTGGGTTACAATAACAAAACTGAAATAAGCATGAAATTCTATTTCTGAACATAAATTAACCTCTAAATCACTGCAATTGCAAAATACCTGCTTAGTAGGAACACTCCAAATGTTTCTTCAGGCTTTTTTTTCTCCTTTCTCACATGTTGGTTACTGTGTAAGACAGAAGGATAGTGGGTTATAGTATCTGATAATAACACACAGTTTGGTAATTTCTGTGTGCCTCTTGATGAAATGTGGATTTGTTCATCTTTCAAATCTGTCATTCTGAAACAGAAATCAAAAACTTTATTATCCATGTGGTTTGGGGCAGACTACTACAAATATCTGATTCTGGTGGAAGAACTCAAAAATTCAAATTCAATCAGTATGTGCTGGGAAAAATAAAGGAGAAAAAAAATAGAACTTTTAGGTATGATATTGCATCAAGAAAATCCTTTTACCTGCATCACTTTTTCTTTGGCTTTAGGTTTGGGGTACAGTATGTTCACAAAGTTTCAGTAGGATTTTACTCACAGACAGGAAGGATATCCTTGCTGAAAACCAATAAACTTTGCTATATATGTAATCTGTCTTTTGATGTCTCTAGATTACTTCATGTGTCTGGCATCTGCATTGTTGTCTTCCTTCCTCCATTGTGGAGGAGAAGCAATTTATCACTAGAGTTGTGGATGAGACAACTAGCTGGGGAAGACTGGCAAAAAACATGCAAAGATGGGGTTTTAGCTCAAGTACATTCACAGGGTTCCCACTAACATCAGGGGGAAAGGGCTAAGATAGGGTTTTTCTGTAAGAAGACAGCAAGGCATGCGGAGGTGAGCCCACTCGGGCAGTTGCAGCCGAGTGGGACAGCTTTTCCAGAGTGCTTGGCTGTTAGGTGCATACCCAGACCGAGCGCTGCCTGCCAGGACGGTATTTAGGCAGCTGTTGATGAAACGAGTAAAGCAAGGCATCTGCGGAGCCGGTGGGGCAATGCACGAGTCAATGTGCTGTCCTCAGTCCATCTGACAAGGCTTGCTCCTGGCTCCTGTCAACCGCAGATACCCCAAATGGGTACAGCATTCTCTATCTCCCATCTGGAGGGTGCCTCCGTATTTTTTGCTTTTGGGAGAAGTCTGCAAAATAGCCAGCCAGAAGGCTGCAAGTGTGCAACAGGTCTTTGGGATTACCAGAGAAACTATAGATGAGAGGTCTTCAGGTGTCTAATTCCTTTATTAGCACAAATATTTGGGGAATTTAGCCTCCTTTAGCACTGCCCATTGTGCTATGGTCAGTTCACATGCCTGTGAATCTTTGTGCATGTCACTCTGCTTACATTCACTCTTGCTGAAGTTTGCCTGGCCATATTGCTCAAGGCCAGAAGTATCTTTTGTAATAGACGCATTCCCTAAACTTCACTTCTCCCTTCATTAGTATGTACAGGTGTAGCTCGATGTGGTAACATTTATTGAACAACATCTAGGTGAAATTCTTTCAGAAAAAGCAGCCTATTTAGACCATGACTGATGGATAAAACCACATTCATATCCCCTGTAAAGTATATGTAAGCAGCAACCTGCTTTCAGGCTATTTATACTGATTTGTAGAAGCTATAAAATGGCAAATAGAGTAATCCAATTTAACAAATCATTCATGCCAGAGCCTAAATACTAATAATGAATATTTAAAAAATAAAAATAAATACTCAATACATCCAACTACTATTAACATTGTTGCAGCAGGACCCAGGAGAACTCATCGTAAATGGACCTCATTTTGCTAGGTGCTGTATGAATACAAAGAAAAAAGGTGTCCCTGCTCCATGGGAATATGTGTGAATCAAAGTGTTGGGAGAAGCTTGAAGGTGGCCTTGGAGAAGTCTCAATGTGCGCGGCGGGCCGTCTTTGCAGGAGGCCTGTTGGAGGGTTCAGGGGAACAGGCTGCACTTGGCAGTGTAGGGATTTTTCTTCCGCACACAGACTGGTGGTGGTTTAGCCTGGCTCCATGGTGTCACTTGTGGTTTTACTCTGTGTACCCTGGAGCGGTAGGAATGAAATCAGACTACACCTGCTTTTGTCGTTGCAAGGTGTAAAGGTGTTTTTTGCAGTCAAAAGGATGTAGTTATTAACAGCTTACACAGTTCTTATCAGGACTAGCCAGGAAGGCTGGGTGGCTTTGCAGGATCTTTTTCTGACAACGGCCCCTTGTTGCAGATCCTTTGAAATCAGTAACTAGAGATATCCCTCGTAGAGAGACCGAGGATTTTTGTTAAAGTTTTATCAGGCTGCCACTCTGACAAGCCCTGCTAGATGATGGCTGTAAAACAGCATTTTGTATACACTAATCCTCCCAGGGTACAGCTGGCGCCGTGAGTGTGAAATGGTGAGGGCTTTGGCAATGAATTCACTGCAGTTGATTGCAGATTAGAGCAACAGGAAAATTAATGAAGTTACAGCCCGAGAGACAGATAAATAAAGCTGAGCTCAGAGGCAGGGATTTTAGTTACTGTGTTTAAGAATGTGTTAGTACAAGGAAAACTGAAAGATGGCAATGCTGTGTGGCTGGAGTCCTCCTGAAATCAGCAGTGCTGAGCAGGATAATAACAGCAGTGGAAACACCGACGCCTGCCTCACAGCTTCAGCTCCAGCCTTGCTGCCACTCCTGTGCACAGCCAGCTGAAGGGAAAGGACGCCTGGGTACTACCCCCAGCCTCCCCCTTCCTCTAGAGCTGTCTCACGTTTGAGCCCAGTATGAGCTATGTACCAAAGCAGTAGTACACAGTCCCTTGCTCCTAGCTGAATGTTGCCTGAATACACTCAGCAGTAGATTTGTATATGATGATTTGTGCATCGTCAATGTGTAGCATGAAACCTGAAGGAGCATATGTGAGTACGCTTCGTACAGCAGGTGAAATGAAGCACTTCAGTCGGACACAATCCAAGGCTGGTGTCAACTGGCCGAGTTCTCCTCGAGCTGCTGGAGTGCCAACAGCTCGTACCACAGGGAAGCCTGACCCAAAGCTGTTAGGTATCTGCATATCAGTTGCTGTGCATGCAGCGTTCATGACACTGCGTACCTAGCTGCTTATTTAACCACCAGCATATAAAATAGTACCACACACCGCCTGAGCTTTCACACGTCCCAGCCGGTGTGCTTAAAACATAGCAGGCAGAACTTGATGCATTTTCATTTTGATTTCAGGTAATGTGTGTGGACATTTCATAGGTTACGTAACACTTACAGGAGTGCCAAAGTCAGAGCACACGCATTGACCTAAAAAACAAACCTGCACAGCGATGTGCAGGTGCTGGGGAATTCAGCTGATGTCAGTGGAGTTGGCAGGGAAGTGCTTGGGTGCGGGCAAGATAATCTGGCTACCACAGGCATCTGAAAGAATGATGAAACATTACAGTGGGAAAAAAAAAAAAAAAAAAAAAAAAGTTAAATTAGAGACTATTGCATATTTTTTAGATGTCCACAATCTGCTGGATCCTTAACTTAAAAGTTTACATCTTTTAGTGGAAAAATTAATTTCTCTTCCACAAGTTCCACTTAGATTTTGTTGCTAATAAACCCAAGGATGTAAATACTATTAAGTACAAAACAGCCTGCTGCATAATTGTTTCAAAGCAATTACAGATTATATCGAGCCATTCGTTGAGCAGAAACAGTTTTTTCCAAGACACCAGCTCGCTGTACCTTGAAATTTTATTAGTCTAAGAATTTCATGCACCATATGTTGTAATACGAGGCTAGCTGCAATTGAACAAACAACTTTCTGATATATAAGTGAATGATAACCTGATTTTAAATGTGTTTATCTAATGAGATAGTAACTGTAATTTACAGCACATATAAAAACTCCCACTGTTACTCCTGGTGCACCTTTTGGCTAAAAAGGGTGATGCGCTGAGATATGCTAATGAATATCGTCTTGGTTTTTACCAAGTCAGTAATAAAATTTGCATTCGATATTGTGCACAGTAAACTGGGTTATTAGCCTTGAAAATGAGTCTCATAAAATTTAAATATAGGCTTAAATCATATTAACTGTCCTGTAGGTTTTCTGAGAGGCTTTAAAGCATTGTGCTCTCGTTCTATAGCGCTGAGAATGCAGATGTCACTTTGCCTTCGGGGTGCCCCAAAACGAGAACACATCGGAGCCTGCAGGATGAACGGCACATCAGCCCCTTGCTCGCTCACACCCAGGGAGCAGGATGTGGTGAGAGGCCTGGGAAAATTGCAGTGGGAAGGGAAAAGGGAAGGGGGAGAAGAAGGTAGTGCTCCCAAGGTCTTGGGCTCAGGAGAGACGATGCAGTGGGCTCAGCCCCATGCTCCCAAACTGGCTGCTTCAGTCAGTGGTGGCTATGTGCTGGCCGAAAGGAACCCTAAGAGCTTGTGCACAAGGGTATCTGGCTAAGAAGTTTATCCTGACTAAGAAACTCTTTACTGCCAAGAAATTGCTAAGACCCAACCCATACACAGGTTCAGAAATAAATAAATAAATAAATAATACACAGTACTATGCAATTCTGTATATCCATCAGGAAGACATTACCACTCTGAAACTGGATGCAGTCAACATATGTTCTGTGGCCAAAAGTGAAAAAAAAAAAAAAAAAAAAAAAAAGAACCCTATTTGCATATTTGTGCAAGGTCTTCTACTATTACAATACCAATGCAACAGTGATTAAATTACAGCCTCATGACCAACAGCCTTCTTTGTGAAATCCCAGCTCTTCTCAGCAACTGATGACAGAGTGTATGGGCATTGTGCAAAGCATTAGGCAGACTGCTCCCAAGCACCGTACCTGGACTGGGTAGGACCCTGTAACATGGAAGTCTACAAACTTCTCCAGCGATGAATGCAAATAGCTAATTTTTATACTTAAGCTTTGCTAAGGTGTAATATAATATTCTTATGTGATATGGTCTTAGACCACCTGCAAAGTGGATGTGGACACCAAATAACACCAGGTCTGTGGGCATCAAAGAACCTGTGTCAGAGCACAAGGATTCCCCACTGGAGCAGACATGAAGTCCGTCTCGTCTCCCCTCCTCTCTGTGGCAGTGACTGGCCCTGGCTATTTTGGAAAAGAGCTCCTGTGGTAAGAGGGGTACGTGGCAGACACCGTGCTGCTTGCGGAGTAGGTCTCTCCTGGACACCGGTAAATGGGAGGTTGCATTAAGGTTCGAAGTATGAGACTGAATATCCCAACCATTCTGCTGTTGGCATTGATTATTAGTGCTTTATAGCCTTACTATTACCAACACTTCTTTATTTTAATGCAGTCCATATTACACTTAGGTAAACAGGGACACACTTCTGCTGCTGACTGAACAAACACAGCATTGTAACGTCAGGACCCCGTGATGCTTCACTGCGCTAGGCTGACTGCCAAGAGCCGAGGGCTTGAAAAGTGAATGAAAACAAACAAACAAACAAACAAAACAAAAAAACAAATCCAGAAAAGACAAGTGAAATGTTCTCCCAGCTGAGGAAAAGCAAGGGTTTCATGACCGTGCAGAAAAGTTCCTTCTCTGGGTGCTGCAGCTCGCGGCAGCCTGCACAGCACTTCCAGCAGCACTCCATCTCCGTCTGTTCCAGCGTGTTACGATTTGGCAGGCGCCCGAGCTGCATTATGTCGTGTTAAAAGATGCTGACACTTCCTTTGGCTGGGACATCTTTCCCAACTGAGCCTTCCCTGCTCAGCCTAAAGAAGAGGAAGCACCAGGCTGTTTCCCCTTGTTTCGCTGCTAATAGCACGGCTCCGCAGACCACCTAGCCAGTCCTGCCCAATTCGGCTGGCCAGGCAATGAGCTACTCTCTGTATTAATCAGTTTATCCAATGCAACTATGACATTTCTAGATAGAGGGGCCCCAGGGGAAAAGAAAACCACCCCAACTGTTAGTCACAGCCTTTCCTCTGGTTGCACCTGACTTCTGCGCCACCGGGAAATTTTTCTTTGGGGAGAGTTGGGGTGAGAAAGCACATAACTAAGGCCTCAGACACTGCCTGAATAGTTTGGACTTCCTTTCATTACTGCCCAGAGAAGCTGTGGATGCCCCATCCCTGGAGGTGTTCAAGGCCAGGCTGGATGGGGCTTTGAGCGACCTGGTTTGGTGGAAGGTGTTCCTGCCCATGGCAGGGGTTTGGAACTGGATGGTCTTTAAGGCCCCTTCCAGCCCAAACCATTCTGTGATTCTGTGATTCTGTGACTAAAGACAGCTCAAAGGGGCCCTCGTCATTGTTAAGTACCAATGGCATCGTGGCTGTGAGCCCTGAATAAGGGATGGCACCTGACTGGGACACCCCACAAGCACAACAGGGTCAGAAGGAGGAAACCTAACTGCACTCCTGATTTTCTGGGAGGCCTGGGCTCCTCACAGGAGGAACATCCTTGCTCTCTCCTAGCAGACATATCTCCTGGAGACATTTCCACATAAAGGACACAGGGGAGGCTGAGTGAGAGGGAGGTGGTGTGGTGGAAAGGGAGGGTTTGAGGCTCCACTCACTTACTGTCATGGTACAGTGCAAAAATAGCAACACCATTAGACCACCTCTGATCTAATTTCTGTTGCAGATGTTTCATGCAGGAAAATAAAAGTGTTTTTTTTTTGTTTGTTTTTTTTTTTTTTTTTTTTCCTGAGCCAAAATGTTGCCTTTAAGTGACTTATGACTGAGTACCTTGCCTCGTACTTGATGCAGAGGAGTGGAAACATAGAGAAAGGAAGTCTGATTCAAGGACGATTATAAAGAAAAGGTACAACTCCTGTCTTACAAGCAAGTTGCTTCCTCTAGTGTGCCTTGATGGTCAGCGGTGGCTGTCACTGAAGTGAAGCAGCAGTGAAAATCTGAGATGTAGAAGTTACCCTGTAGGTTTTTTCTCGTCCTTTAGGCTATCCTTGTGCATCCTCAAAATATGGAGGGTCCTGCTCGTTTTAGCCCTCAGGGCTGGAACGCCTCTCTCTATACTAGCATATTCTGTCCCCATTGTCCCCATGGAGTGTAACAACACCAGTGCTGACAATGGTTTATTAGCTGATTTATAGGGGTAAATCAGGGGTAAATTGAGCCCTTCTTTAGAAAGCTTTGAGTTCACAGTGCCAAGATATGCTGAACATAAAAACTCATGTGGGGGAAAAAAAAGGATCAGAACAATACTGACACTGTGTGGAGCAAGGTTATATATGCAATCACGCAGTCTCAGGAGGTCTGTGAAGAAAACAGAGCGTGCAGTATGGTGGAGTGGTACGTAGCACGCTATCAGCTATTGTGTTGGCTCAGAAACAAGTAAATATTTCTGGAGGAAGAGAAAAAAACAACAAAAGTAAAGTATTATTCTTTGGTGGGAGGAAGGAGAATTTAGGGTGAATTCTGCAAAGCCCAAACTTGGGTTTTCAGCTTTGGTTTTACTCTCAAGAAAGAAAATAGATGAGTTGAAAGACAGGAAAAACATAAGTTGGTTTTGTTTACTGCTATTTTTTGTACAAAAACAAAACAAAACTCTTCTACTATTGCTAGAAGTCATATTTGTTTTCTGTATTTATAAATGCATTGTATTTTTATTAACTATAAAGATGTATTAATTAATTATACATATGTACAAAATAAAGCTATTTATCATGTCTACACATGAAACTAAGAAAAGAAAACAAACAAAAAAACACATCAGGCTTTACCCTGGAAAGCTTTTGATTCAAAATGCAGAAAAACACCTGAGTGGGAAACCACATGCTATAGTTTGGTCAACGTGCTCTACTTTGAGATACCAACAGCCACAGGGTTTAAAGCAAGGCATCAAGCTACCAGTCCTACAGAAAGTCTGGCAGAACTGCTGGGCTAGTTCTTAACCTGTAATTTGATGTTGGGATCTGGGGACTCCATGTCTAGGACTGTACTATGCTGGAAACAAAATCTCAGCAGATTGTAGCCTGCTAGAGGTAATGGAAAAATGGATTTGTATTCACGTGAAAGGATTCTTGTGCCTCCCTGCTTGGAGGCTCTGATAACCTTCAAGGCTATGCCCAGGCTGTAGAGCAGATGGGATCTGAGGCTGGGGACCTGCTGGAAATGACTGTGGGTCTCCTGGCATAATGGTGTGCATCGGTTCTTCATCTGAGTGTATAGCTGGAAGGTGGTAGATGCGTGTGCCTAAATCCAGGACTTGAGAAACACTCCTTTGTCCCGGATAGCCTGTGCTGCCTTTCTGCAGCTAATTTTATGCCCTTTCTATGGGGAAAAGAATAACAGCCACAGGGGGAGAAGTTAGTAGGCTTAGGAGATAAATTCCTCAGACCTACTCAGGAGGTAGATGTCTGCTCTGCTGGAGCAGGGGGAAGGGGAAACTCATCTCCTTGGCAGCATGACTTGGAGAGGCTGTGTATGCAACAAAGCGAACCGGGCAGCCACACATCTCTCATAATGGCAGGCTGTGCAGCACAGGCAGTATCTTTTTTTATACAATAAAATGTTTGCCTCAGCCAAATGCAAACTGGCCATTTGTACACAGTCTGAAGAGGAAGACTTTGTCTCAGGGACAAAGAGGTTATAAAGCTCTTGAGTTTGTAAATGTTTGCTTGATGTTTTAACTCAGCCAATCCACATAAAACAGACAAAAACTCAACACCCAAATGCTTCAAAGTACTGCACAAGTTCTGCACAAAACTAGCCATAGCAAGAATGGGACACATCAGCCTGAAATACTGCCTGGCTTATGACCATGTGCATCCTCTCAAACTAATCTGCACATCTTCTCTCATGGGATGCTGAGTTGGTTAACCAAAGAGATGCCTGCAGGTATCTCCACAGCCTCACCTGTAGACAGGCTCGATACAGACAAGGGGAAATCCCTGCAGCCATGCCATTTTGCAGATGAAACCTTGTTGCTTTCTGCCAGGTGAGAAGCTAGTCTCAAGTGCTGCCATACTTACAACCCTTCCCAGTGCTGTTATTTGTCTCGGCATCTGATCCTGACTCAGCAGCAGATATTCTGGCCAGTTCCTTTGTGTGTGATAGATGTAGGTGCCTCCCATCCCTACCCTGACACACGCACAGCATTTGCTGCATCACTGGTTTACACCACAAGGCAATACTTTATAGCTGGAGTATTTTCTCTATCTAACGTGCTTGCATACAGAGGGTGCAGAGGAGCAGCAGATCACACACTGCAGGTTTCTCAGCCTACAGGACATTCCTTTGACATAGTTGTACATGGTATTTCTGATTTTGGCTACCATGACTTAAAAAGCATGAAGGCCAGTTTCCCCTTAAGCCATGAAGATGCCAGGTATTATTTCATGAGGCATGCTTTCCATGCAAATTCTGTAAGAGGTTTATGAGAGATCATTACAGACCAGAGGAGCACAGGAACAAGAGTCACTATGATCAGGAGCAGGCTTAGTGGTTCAAATGAATCCCTTTACTCATATAAACCTCTATTTGAAAGGGGGAAAAAAAGGAAGAAGGAAGGAAACCTTTCACCATTTTAGCTGAACAGAATAATTCCCCATATGTTAAAATAAAATATTCATTAATTATAGCTTTTCTGGCACTGGTTCCACCACCAAAGTGAATGTTTTTTTAGAAGTGTCTCCAGGACCCTCTGCAGCCTGGCGAGTTGTGTTTTCCCCAGCTGCAGGCCTCCTCCCCTTCCTTGCCTGCGCTCTGCATTGCCCGCCTGGTTTGAAACGGTAGCAGAAGGGGCAAGAGAGGGGAACTTTCATTTCTCTCCCGTCGCTGACAACTACATGGCTGCCTACAGCACTTACCAGCCTCTGCTGAGGATGGAAACCCACTATGAAAACATGAAGGGAGCAAAGCAGTGGCTGGAGATGCAGGAGCTGGGGGCACCTCCGGGCTGCCTCCTAGGCCAGCAGGGATGGCAAGCGGTCCAGCCCCAGCCAAGGATGCTCCCTTCGAACCATGCTGGCTGGTCCCTCAAGGAGATGTGTGCCGGGGACCTCATCGGGGGGCTGAGGCAGGGCCGGGCTGCCGCAGCACTAGTGGCATTCGGCGGCGCGGGCTGCAGTTGCTGCATAGGCACATTTGGCCCACGCTGCCAGAGAGGCTGTGCACGCTGCTGCAGAGGAGCACACTGCCTGCCACTGTTGGGCTATTAGTATGGAAATGAGGCATGTGTGTGACAGGTGGCCTTACAACCAACACAATTAACTTTCTCCATTAGCTGACGCACTGACAAAACAGATGCAGCATCAATAAGCACCAAAAAACCCACAAACACTGAATAGGAATGACACGTTGCACACCCCTATTATTTATAAGGAGGAACAGCATAATTTCTTTGGGATGCGGTGGCAAGTAGCAGGCGGTTGGTTGGGTGTTTTTCCTCCCTGATTATGATGTTTGCATTCTTATAACCATTATTTTAGTTTTTAAATTTACAGGAATATTGCTGTGGAACTTAAAGGGCTCTCAGTGATGCGCAGCAGACTCGAGAAGGTTTGTCCCAGCTGTGGCAAGGGATGCACCCAGACCCTCGCTGCATTAAATAATTCAAGTTGCCCAAGTCAGCTGACCAGATGCGGGAGCACGGGGCTCTTGGTGGGAGAAAATTGCTTCCCAGCCTGTTAGTGAGGCACTTTGAGCCATCTCTGACCATACAACTGCGGACAGTTAAGGTGGAGCAGCTGCTCATATCCCTAAAGTGAGCTACAAGGGCTTGCGACTCAGCTGAAAGCATGGGGCTGGGGATGAGCACTTGGCACGTCAGGTTTCAGCAGAGGAGCACACTGTATTGCCTTGAAAGAAAATAAATACTAGTTGTTCATAAGAAAATAATGGGGAAAAATGGTTTTGACTTTTAAATTCTTGGGCTTTTTTTTTTTTTTTTTTTTTTTTTTTTCAGCCAGGTGGTTACTCCTGACAATGAGTGTGAACCATACTGGGTATTTAAATAAGAGCAACAACATGAACCATCTGAAATGCAGAACTATAATGTAATAACAAAAATTTACATAACAGCCTCCTTATGTCAGCTGGTGCCTCGTGAAATATTTAGAAATTCACTGAGTAACATCCTTGGCACATGTGATCTCTCATCAGTCCCTGGCTCTGCTACTCTACACCAGAGTTTTCCCAGGTTAAAGCCATTGAAGATCCTGTCCCAGGCAGTCCTGGTAGAAAAATGTCCTGGAACAGAGCATCAGCCGCTGGGTCATCCTAGCAGCCTGCTAATTCATGGCATAAAGCTCCAATTAGGGGAATGCACAAGGAGATAAAATGTCCAGCCTGTAAACTAGCCCAGCACAGCTGTGATTGAACCTGGCCATCTCTCACTGGCCTGTGGAGGGATGGGCAGGAGTCAGCACCGCATCCCTTTGGGTTGCTCCAGCAGACGTGGTGACAGTGGTATGGGTATGGGAGCAGTGTCTCCTACATGCCTTGATGAAAAGCACCTTCAGGGCATGGCTGGCAAACACCACACCAAAACCCTCCCAGTCCCTGTCTGCTGTGCATTACAAAGGTGAGTTTCCAGGTGTTGGGATAGTAGTGAATAAAATTAAAGTTAAACTCAGCTCTGGACAACCTCCATAGCCCCACAAAACAAAACAAAACAACAACAACAACAAAAACTTACCCACAACTCTACATCCACAATTTACCATGATACTTATTGCTGTCTTCTTCAACTTACAGAAGCTTAGTAGGATTTCCTCTGTTTAGTTTTCTATACCACACCTGTGTGGAGAGACATTTTTATATTGAAAATACATTTTTATATTATCTAGAGCCTGAGGCATACATATATAAAATAAGAATTTCAGGATCCTTTATGCTCATATGTCATAAAAATGAAAGAATAATTGTAAAGAGACTTATTTTTGTTAAAATAATGTAATGATGATATTGGTATTCATGTAAAATTGATAACATCACATAGGATGCTTGTCTGGTATGATTTCCTTGAAGGTTCTGTGCTGGATGTGCTGGTTTTAGGATGAGGCAAGAAACTGCCTTCTGATCACAGACACCCATGCTGCACGGTGTGCATGTGCTGAAATTGCACTGAGCTGGCTGGCTCCTGAGGTAATAAACTGCTTTCTGACCAGCCAAATGCTTTCAGTATTTTCAGGTGCAGAGACAATTCTTCTGCAAGCATCTGTACGTTTCTATAGCTTTTGAGTTCCGCAACAAAATATGCAGTATTTTGTCAACCTTAGAGCATGTGGGTGTGTGTATTCACAGTTATAGACAGAGAATGTTATTTAAAAAATCATTGGTGGTAGAATTGGTGTACTACTTGCTTGGTCCTGAGACAGGGGTTATTGGTGAGAAAAAAAATGGAATTTTCATGGGGGCCCTATGGAGGCATATTAAATCTGGATTTAAAAGCTGTTTTCTTGCTACTTTTTATGGATGCAGGCTTGGTGATGGGAGAATTTTTCCTGACAGAACTGGTGGCTGCAACCAGAACCAGACTCGTGGTAGAAAGCATAAAATCTTACCTAGAAAGAAGTAACTCTCTCTCCATAATAATTACATGAGCTGTTAATTTTATTATTTTGTGTGGTGCCTTGGGATGCGTGTAATGAAAGACCCCCCTATTAAAGCATAGTTTAATTGACTGACTCATGGGGCAGTCCAAGGCACAAAAACCTACTAATCTAATTAGATGCCCTTATTTATGCATCTCCTTCTCCTTTCCATGCAGAGCCCATTTCCAGCTCTGGTGTGCGGGTGCTTGGACTGCCTAGCTTCGTTCTAGCGATCCTGGTGAGTAACCCTGTCACATGAAGCTGCCTGCTCTCCCCTTTCCCATACTGACCCATCCCTTCCACCTGACCGGCTAATAGCTCTCAACAAGTAGGTGCTAATGAGGTGGCCTAAATGGAGATGCCAAAGTGGCATGGTGTGAAGGTGGCTTGTCCATAATGGGAAATACACATTTTACTATCTCTGTGACTAAGGAATTACAGCCATCTGATTGACAGAAACCTGCTTGCTCAGCTCAGGAGGCCTCCTCCACCTGTGCCATGAGTGGCTTTGATCTGGGTGTAGTCACAGCTTGAGTTTCATGGGTCTTCCTGGTTTCACTCACTGGCAAGCCCTGTATGAAAGACTCATGGTGAATAGTTTTTTCTGATGGTCTTTTCAGTTTTATAGGTGTGATTTTTTATTTTATTATTTTATTTTTTGGTGCACAGGCTATGAGAAAGACTTTTTAGAAGGGAAGGAGGACTTTCAGAAAGTACTCCAAAAACATATATGTATTTTTTTCTCCTTAATTGTGATCATTTGCCTGAGTAAGCAAGTAGCCACTTGTTCACATGCACATGTGGAAACATCCATTTCAGTAAACGTTCTTAGCAAAGAAGAGAAGTGAGCAGGGCAAAATCAAAAAGCTATTCAGCATCCACTCAGATACAAGTAATTCTTCCCATATTTGTCCAGATGGGATCATAACCGTCTTCGAAAAAGCTCTGTTCATTTGCTTGCCTTTTGTCATCCCAGTGGTGCCCTTTTGTTTGATTTTGAAAAAATCATCAAAATTTACCGAACAGTTTTCATGCCATGTCAGCAGAAAAATGGGGACATGAGTAGCTTTGCATGTATATATATCTATCTTCCTCTGCACATATTCATGCATCTATAACTGGTATTTTCCCATTTTAAAATACAAACTCAAATCAAAACTAGAAATCATTGAAGTGTTCTCTCTGTTTACACAATTACCGAACAGTGACAGAAGTTCTTAGCATGAACCTAAGCACTCTTATTAAAGTTATCTGTTTCTGAAGAGGGAATCAGCTGGTTATCCAAGAGAAAAGTATTTTCCCTACAGGTAGTATAAAATGTCACAATTTTTAAGAAAATCTTCTGTTTCTCAGAGCTTTTATTTAAGCTTTCCTATTGAGCTACCTGCCTGGAGAGTGCTGAGTTTTTTACTGGATTAGCCTCTAAACTATAGTCCTTGTTTTCAGGACATCTCTTCAGACGTGCCTTGTTAGCATGATGGGATGAAGCACAGGAACCATTTTGTTCTGTTTGCTTTTGTCACAAATTTACTCTGGGGAGAGAGTTATTAGGAGGTAGACAGCGGGTTTCTACCAGTCCCATTCTTCTCCTCCTCCTCCTCCTCTGACATTTGCTTAGTTTTGTGTCTGTGTCTGTGTAACCTCTCCATTAGTAAGAGGTAGAAGAGGCAGCAGGATCCTGGGCTGAACAGGCAAAAGCTTTTCAGATACCACTGAGAAATATTAGATCTTAGTAATCTCTTGAAATATCACCTGAGAGGTGTTGCCCTGAAGGTGCACTTCAGTGGACTGACAAGCCAGGTAGCAGATTGACATAGGCCTAACGGAGGCAGAGGCCCTTCTGGAGAAGCAGCTGGCAACCAGACGAGATGCCCTAAAGCCTCTTAAATAGATTAAACTCTTGTGTGCAGGGAACTGCATTGCATCCTTCAGTCACAGCAAGAGTCATGAGGTTGTAAGAACTAGGGCTATAGATCCTGATCTTAAGCTATTAATATTAAATACAGATCCCATCACTGATAGAAGGAAACAAGGGGGCTGAATCAGTCATAGTGAAGCACATATTTAGAAAAATGCTCTAGGTGATTTTTCCAGTGTAAAAGAAATAAATGGAAGGGAATAAATACCAGGTAAATCTCATCTCCAAATACTTGCCATAAAAAAAAACATCCTCAGAAGAGACCTCGTCAATACATATTCAAGCTGTGGAACTCCTTGTGACAGGATGGTTTGGGTGCCAAAATTTCACTAATTATATTTTTGAGCTGCCTTTCACAATGCTTGGATCATAATACATGCACAGTGTGTGAGGTTTGTGTCTAAATTCAGTATTTCTTTGAAAAAAGGAGAAAAAGGTGTCAGTGATCCACTTTCATAAGTCCAGAACCCTTACGTCTCTCAAACAGCTCCTCCATTACAGACAGTGTTATGAATGGAGGTCCTCTTGAAATTACATTTCTTTCAGTCTCAATTTAAATTACAATGAGTTACAGTACTGGATTACTTACAATTCCGGAATCAGAAAATTTTTGTTTGATACAGTCATTCCACTTCAGTCATGATGTCTTCTTTGGAAATAACTGCACAGGGGAAGAAGCCAGAATTCCTCTCCCATTTTAAGAGTATGTAATCTTCTTCTTTTTTTTTTTTTTTTCTTTACATTTTTATTTATATGCTTACATATACATATGGCTATAGGTTAAATATGTAGATCTTTTATTTTATATATACGTTGCACTTTAAGATTATGAAATCAGAAGATGACAAAATGGGCCCTACTGAAGTCCATTTAGGTACAGCAGTGTAAAGGTTGGACAGGAGGGACTGGACAAGATTCGTGTAGTAGTAGAAAGGGGTGGTATCGGCAATGCTGCTTTCTTTACAGATAATTTGTGTGAAGGTGCAATAGCTGAATAATTACTGTCTCAGCTGACAAACTCACTTTAACGCTGACAGAAAGCCTGCTGAAGTTAGCTGAAGCTTGATGTAGTCCCGTTGTGTGAGGGGCACTTGCTGGTTTGGGCCAGAAAGCGTTCAAAGCCACTTTCTAGCTTGAGCACGAAGGAAGGCTTTTGTTCAGTTTCCAGCCTCCACTTCCTCTTCTCTCAGTATTTATGTCTTCTCTGAGACTATGGGACAGTATCTGAGATTTACAGTACCTACAACCAAGCTATAAAACAAATGTCTGTGCACATCGAGTAGCTGAGGCTTTCTTTTCTGTCACGCAAAATAAAAGGCTTGCTTAAACTCAGAAAGAGAGGGGAAGTAAATGGAACTAATGGGAAAGGTGCATCAGTGTGACCTAACTCCATTGGCTTAACAAGGCTAAAAATGCATGACTCAATTACACAAGTGTTAGCTAATGAGGAATGGGGAAGATGTTACAGTTTAAAACAAATGGCTACTAAATGAATTGGGTGCTGCCTTTCAAATCTATGCCATTCAACAAAAACCTGGCAAGACATTTTCTTCACAGGATATGAATCATCCGAAATAAAAAAAGCAAGACTAGGGCCACCTACATTCTGAGTTTGTACAGTATGACCTTAAGGCCCAACATCTACCAGAAGTTGAGTAGCAAAAGGCCAAGCTCCAAAGAATAAAAGGGCTTACATCAGTATTAAATAATTCTCTCTTAGAGATGCAAATTTCTAATTAGTTACTGTGGAAACTGTAGAGGCCTGGAAGTAAGCCCTGCACAATGAGAATGAGAGTTTACTTTTTTGATTTACTGCAGGGCTGCAGTAGTTGAGGGAGGGCTGAGAGGGGGAAATAAATTCATTGCTTTTAACATGACAACAGAATAAAGTGCAGCAGAAGAAGTGACTTTGTTTTGTGTGCTGCTGCTGCCGCTGCTGCTGCGACAGATCCCAGAGGAGCTTTATGTGGCATAGTCTCACTTAAAATATCTTGCAAGGAATTGTAAAATGCTTTGTTTACAAACAAGTGACTTTCTCAACACCCTCACTTGTTGCATCCCTGACAAAACCTTGGGAGGGTGCTTTTCAGAGCCAGCAGAAGATGGAGGTGCCTTCTGTTTGCTAGGTGACCAAACTGATTTACCCAAATTTCTAAGCATAACATTTCTGAAAATCAAGGTGCCCTAACTCAATCTAAAAGTATCCCAAAAGTATCTTGTACACCCAAAAGTATCTTGTTGAAATTCTTTCAGGATTTAAAATGCCATACAGAAAACTTTACTTAAGTAGTTCTTGTCCTTGTAGTTTGCTTTATATTTAATTATTTAGTTTAAAACTGTAGAATAATTTCACTTATATGGACATGTGGGAACATGTGGTCTCATCCTGTATCACTAGAGTCAGGAGGGAGCCAGTGGCCCCCAGTTGTATAAACCAGCAGAACTGGAGATGCTTCATTCCTCACAAATTCAGGCAGCACACACCTTCAGTCTTTTTCTGCATAGAGTATATCAATACGGAGCAGTAGCAAACACAAAAAGAAAATTAACAAATATATGTTAGTGGCAATACTTGATATTTTAATAGGAACCAACTCAAACTGTGTGAAATTATTCAGATATACTCCTTATCAGAAACAAGTAACCCTGATGGATATTCAGTAGTTGAATTCAGGGCTAGCTTGAACTGAGAGTACAGTTAAATGAATACAATTAATAGAATAAATGAATATAATTTAGGGAAGGAGTTTAAAAAGGATTTTGTTGTAATTTCTTTGTAATTCTGTTTACTCTCACTGTGAACTCCTATCTTCCAGCTTCTGATTTAAAAGAACTCATGTTTGCTCCCCTGCAGGGCTTGGGCTGGATGAGGATGCAGAGCATTTCTGCAGAGCCTGGTGCGGCTCCTCAGGCTCCTGCTTGTCGTCTGCGACATCCCAGGAATTCAGAGCAGTGGGGAAGGGCTCAGCAAGTGCACCCAGCTTAGATGCTTGCAGACCAGGACTGAAAAGTTGACACTGCTAACGATTTTGTTTGTAGGAGAAAAGAGAAGGAGGATCACAGACTGACGTGACTTGCTGTGAGAAGCCTCTTATTTTGGTGCCAGTAGCAGTTTTGGAGAGACGCGCTATTTCTTTTCAACTCCAGCCAAGGCAATTCACCTGTCTGAGCCAACCACCAGCAGTGGGTGCTTTGCCATCTGACCAAGGAGGTGTCAGGATGAAGGAGACTGAAAGCACTAGTCTGCTTGGTAGATGGAGCACAGCCAAAACACAGGATTAGCGTATTGCTGCTGCCTGGTAGTAGTTGCAGAAGGCTGGTTTGGTGTGATTCAGCAGAGGCACGAATACCAGCTCAGCCAGGATGGGGAAGGCATTCTTCCTCCTTGCAGATCCACACTAACGGCTCTAAATTAATTGCACTTTGAATGTGTTCTTGTTATTGGCTCTACTTCCATCTTGATAATGTCCCAGAAAAATTTGAAACAAGGAACTAGTCATGCTGAAATAATATGAAACTGACATTTTAATTTTAAACTTTTTTTTTTTTTTTTTTTTCTGAAAATGCGACTAAGAGATTACAGATAGCACAGAGAAAGCAAAAAAGAAAGCTAACTTAATTTTACCATGGGAAAACAGGAAAAACTAAAAACAATTTAATCTGACAGAACTTGTATAAGCATGATTCTAGATCAGCATCCATGCAGAATTTCAGGATATTTATAACCTGAACTATTGCTGCTGAACACTCCGTTCTATGAAGCCCACCTCAGAGGCCGAAGTTTATTCTGCTCAGTCCATTACAACCTCCTTACCTTTGTAGTTAGTGCAGGAGTGGAATTTGCCCAGGTGTGCCTTCGGTATTTTGAATAGGAGCTGGACTAGGCACCATCTACTCGTATTTTTTCATTACCATCTCATGGCCATGTTCAATCCTTGAATTATTTTTTATCAGAGACCTCAGCTGTCCAACCCCTTCCCTGAAATGTATATTTAGCCAAACATACAGGGCACAGAGAGCACCCTCTGCACATCTGAGTTACCTGTAATTCTGAAGACATTTTCTTAATAGTTTTTTTGAATGCTTCCTACAGGTCACTCACTCCCCCAGCAGTTCGGTTATCACCCTGCCAGCCTGCCCAGCCTGCTGTAATGGCCCATTTTCAACTGGGTTCCCTCTGCCCTCATTGCTGCACCCAGAATTGTAAGCCAGTCCCTTTTGATTGCTGCCGGGGAAGAAGCATTTGTATAGCTCTTTTTTTCTTTGCTACTTCTGTATGAAGTGTTTTCTTTACTACTTTGCTACTTCCTTATTCAGCCATTTGCATTTTTGCTCCTGTAAAGTACAGAGACAGTTGCACCCATAGACTCTTCCATAGCGAAAGAAAAAAATAAGGACCACCATTTGGGTCCCTCCAAAAGTGACAATGCAGCTTTGAGAAATCTTTAGTTGATAGAAGGGAGGAGACAAATTTGCAAAGCACTTTTCTGCACACTTTGGACCACTCCAGAACTTTGAAGTGCTGGCACCAACTGAGGTGTGCTGATAACTCCTCAATTCAAATGCAGCAATATTCCCAGGGAATGATCCCATCAAATCTCCTCAGAGATGATGAGCCATATGCCTCTTTTCTTCATATAGACCTTCCTGATGACTTTGTCCAGGCATCAGCCCTTTACATAAGAAGTGCGTAGTTCAGATTATACTGAACTCATAGTAACCAAGTATAATTATAAAGTTTTTTTTTTTTTTTCCTTAACTAAAACAACATTCTTAGCTAAACAGTGCAGTTAGCACATGAATAAGCCTCCAGAGCTCCTGAGAAATTTTATTATTCATTCATTTTTATGTTTGATGTAAATACAAATATATATACCATTTGAAATATGGTTGCATTCCAAAATGCAGCTAAACTATGAAACTCTCAATATCTATTCTATCCTATAAATTATTTGTAAATAATCAGTCTAAAATACTCCATCATAAGACTTTTTTATCCGGTACTGCTGATTCAGCTGCATTGACATTTTTCTAGAGTCTGTTCAGAGTTCAGCATCAAATTCAGAAAATTGCTGATGGTGTGAATGTCTCCGACTAGTTGATCTCTTCCTTCCTCAAAAGCTGGAACTCCCATAGCACTCTGATCTTCAGCAGCTCATTTGGATAACTGGCTGAGTGCCAGAAAACCTTGCTATCTTTAGCTTTCATCTTCTTCTGGTTTCTTTCACGGTCCAGAATTTCAGGATTCATGGTACCAGGGTGTCCGTCAGAAGGATTACCTAGGAGCTGGGATTTGATTCCCTTTTGTTTTCTATTGGAACAAAACCTAGATATGAAGCTCCCCATGAAATGAGCTTACTTTTCTCTGACAAGTTCTGCTCCAAAAAACCTGACAATCTGGTTTTCCAATGCTTATATGAACTTTGGGAAATAAATCTTTCAATTCTTCCTAGACTGATATGAGAAATAGTTTATTGAATCATTTCTACTGAGAAATTAAAGGGAAGAAGACGAAAGAGGTAAGGAAGGGATAGAACTAAGACTCCAGGGTCATGGCCTGACAAATTAAAATTAAGTCTGCTTTCTAAAAATGGGTTGAAGAAGTTTTATTTGAAAAATAGTCTTAAAGTGTTGCCGTCCCTGCCTGCCTGGAGAGGTGGGGGTGGTGTAGATGCCAGAAGAGAGAGGATCATTCCTCTCACAATGCTAATGGCTTTACTACAACTGCAGAGAGTGATTAAGAATAAAACAACATTTCAACCCGTTTTCCTAAGGAACCTTTGCTTAAAGAACAGAAAAAATTAAACCAAGACAGTAAAACTCTGAGGAAACAAAGGAGGGGAACTGCCAGCCTGTGAAGTCCTAATGCTCATTATATCTGGTGCATGTTTAGCTTGTAAGAAGGGCTCGGGGAGGAAAGTAATTTAAGCAAACCAACCTGGGCTGTCTTTTCATTCTTTGTCATGCACTGCTGTTGTTACCTTTAGAAATCCAGCAGCGGGGCTGGTTGTGTCCTGTTTTAGTGCCCTTCGTAAAGCATTCCCTTTTCACCAGCTCCGATGGCCCCATTGGATTGGCCATGACAATGGATGTTCATTTTACCGCTATAAAAGGGTTTAATGATTAAAAGGCCGCACCATTGCACTCAGCCACAAAACTCATTCTTCCACTTCTGTGGAGCCCTTTGATTCAAAATGTTCTTTTGACAGGATCAAGAGTGGTTTTCATTCTGTCGGGCAGCAGAAACATCTGCATTTTTATCCTCTGCCTCCTCCTCAGTGCACATAGTTAATGTGTAATTAATGAAACATCCCATCTCGGAGTGGCACACAATCAGCGTAGGTCTCCCACCAACCTCGCTCCAGCTCCAGCAAAGCAGGTTTGCTTTTATATGCTTGTACTCTCATTCAGCAGTAGTAATAAACTCAGTTCCAGGCTTATCTAGCCAGCTTACATCTTAATCTTTCTTTCCCCCCCCTCTTCTCTCTCTCTGTCTCCTCAGGGAAAAGGGATGAAAAAAAAAAAAAAAAGACAACTTATTTTTCTTTTGGGTTATCCAAGCACATTGGGAGGGGAGAACTAAATACACTGCAACATTCAAAGCAAACCAGAGAGAACAAGGGGGCCAAGGAAAAAGTCCCCTCCTCCCTCCTTTCCCTGGAAGTAAAAATAAAGACCTTGAGGAGTAGTCAAGCAAACTGAAAAGGTAGTTGCACAAGGAGGATTTCTAAGTCCTATAGGGTAGAGCCTTCAAGAGTAGGGAAGTGCTTGCTCTCCTTAGCTCAACACATCTGAAATCTAATGATGTGTCAGAAAAGCACTATGTCCTCCTACACAGGAGTAGCCTCTTCACATGCTCCTCTGTTTACAGAGCTGGGGAGACCAGGAGTGTGCTGGAGAGCTCTGACATTCATGCCCAAGTACTGTCAAGGATAAGGCTGCACATTGCGTAGGGACTGCTAAATGGTTCACAATTATATTTACTTATGTGAGCTTTACTAAGCATAAAATATTTATGAAAAGATGCAAGCAGCCTGACATCTCCAGTCATCTTCAACATGCTCAAAGTTGACAATGCCATGCCCTCATCCATTAAGCTTTTTATTAAACTTTCATACCTCAGGGATGTTTAAATTGTTTTACTTTATTTTCCTTTCAGAGTAACTATGCAGAATATTGGCGAAATGTACTTCTACATTTGTTCACCTCTAATAACCTCCCAATTGAAATGGACTCAGAGGGATCATGACCCACAAGCAGCTCTCAGGTGAGTTATCAGAGCCACATTTATACAGCAACTCCAGGGAGTATTGCATTGTGAGATGCCATGAAGGGCTTCCTGCATGGAAAAACAAGACAATGCTAATATAAATAAGAGATAAAAAAAATAATAATAATAATAATAAAATTGGCCCCATGCTAGTTCCACCTACAATTACGTAAACTGGAATCTCTGTGAAGTCCAGGAGCCACATGGGAGAGCAAAGCCACCACTTCTAGGTTTGTCTGACTGTGGAGATGTTATCCACGATGCTCTGTGGCCTCTTGTGGCTGTAACAGAGGAAGAGGAGGACACTCTGCTCTTGAGAATTTCATTTTGAGGTTCAACTGCAGCTGTAGCATGGAGAAAGAAGTTCCAAAGAAAATTATCTGCTGCCTAGAAAATTTACCACTGAGTTTACTTATGGTTCATTCCAAACTACTTAAAAAATCAGGTCAAATTCAGAAGGTAGATAAGCCCGGAATAAAAAATTCAGAGGTAAATCCCAACACTCCATTTTCCCTTTGTCCCCACTTCAGGTGACGGCCTCCTGTCTAAGGATCCCACCTATCCATAGGTGGTGGAAGCTACAGGTTTTAAGTCCTTTCTTTTGAGAGGAATCATTCCTGACTTTCCCAGTTGTTAGGACTATGTCCTAGTCATCCAACTCCACTATCTATATGAAATTTGGTCTCCACTATGCATTTATCTGTGAGTATTAAAGAAATGTAAATGAACAACTTTCATAGCTAAAATCTGTATACAATGAAGTAGTTTGGATTCGCTTCTGAATTAGTCCCATTGGAAGCTTCTCCCTTCCTGCAAGTGAGGGAGAAAGGAGATTCCTTCCCAGATGCCCTCATATGAGAATTTTTACTTTCCTGGTTTCCAAAATTTCAAAACGATTGCACAAAGCATCATCGGATTTCCTATAGTAGTGTTCCAATAACATCGGACTAAGAGGAAACAGCTGCAAAAATGTAAAGCCACAGATATTGCCTCTCTTCTTTAGAATTGCAGCTAGAAGGAAGACCTGCCTATGAAAATCCAAGGAACTGCTAAAAAGAAGTTGGTATGAAAATGCCCACCCAGCATGATATACAACAGACCCAATGCATTTTTTTAACTTGTACCAGTCCAGCTCTGAGTAGCCCCCAGGAGATCAGTAGAATTATTCCACAGTTTCATCCACTTGCACATCTGCCGCAAAAATCTGTTTTCAGACAGATATTTTTTAACACAGTTGCTATTGAAGTCAGCTGTATTAGTCTACAAATAGCAAGAATTAAGGTTTGGAGCAGGGCAAGGGGAAAAAGAATCTTGCAACATGATTCTTTGGGCCAAATTCCACATGCACAGCTCCCACTGAGTCCTAAATATGGGAAACATTTGTTTCCAGATTGAGCACAGAATGTGTCTCTTTTGTTATTGAAATAGAAAAGGGCATGAGCTTTTGAACATTATTCCACTGGTCAGGCTTGCCAGCTCAACCCATGTCCAGAGATGAGAAAGTTTCACTAAATCATTAATTTTCTGCTTCCAAAATGGTGCTTGTTGCACCAGAAGGCATTGGAGGTAGTGGGTCCATGAGAATACGTAACTTCACTGTGGGTTAAGAGCTGGAGAATGTCGGCTGCAGCTGTGCTAAATAAACGGCTTCCTACTTCTTAAAAAAGAAGCGTATCCTTCTGATCCTGTGCCACAGGAAGGCTGGTGTGCTGTGAGCGCCTGGGACAATCCCCACAGTTGCTGTGCTGCACCACAATGTATTTGAATTCTGGCTGGAGACTGGGAAGTCCACGTTAGCTTGCCAGACTGTTCAGAGAAAAGGGGCTTCAAAGAGAACTTTTTACCCTTGATTCCAAAGTGTAAGTGCGTATGGAAAGAGTACAATGTTTGCTGTTGGGATTAGTCCCCTGCTGCGTCAGCCACATATGAACTCACTGAAAATTGGCGGCATGCAAGGGGAAACCCCTCAGCTCACTGCAGCTGAGCTAAACCCAGGGTAGATTTCCAAGCACCAGAGCAGAAGGTGTGTGAACCTCATTATCATCTCCTAGCATAGAAAGGGAACAAAGCAAAAAGCACATTGAAAGGAATGGAAACCAAAGATCATATAGAATGGAGAATATTCCCCATTTTAAGTGGCAGAAGAAAACCTTTGGTGCTATTGAGGGACTGCTTAAAGGGCCTTGTTGCACAACTATATACAAAGTTAACAAAACTACAAGTTAGAATTTGTGGTATAAGGAAAAAGATGATTCAGATTAAATTTATGTTAGAGGATTTTTCAGTTCCATGAGAAAGTAACAGGATAAAGGCTGACATCTATTAGTGACTCCTCAGCTTAGGAAGGACTGGTGTCATGCGGCACCAGGTTTCGCTTATGCAGACTATTCAAGCATAACACAAAATCAGAGTTATTCTGCCTACTATAATCTCAAAGTTTTCCCCTGATGTCTAGCTTCTCTTTTATGTCAATTTCATAACTCCAGAGATTCATGAATTCGGGAGCTTCACTTTTTTTATTTCCAGTTCTAAAAGCCAATTCTGACTTCTCAGGGTATCTGCTAAAGAGAAAGCTACAGCCACACAAGGAATTACGTCCTCACCCTTGGCCCTACTATACTGCAGGCTTGGTGATTTCCCCTTCCATGTTGTTCACAACCCCAAGTGAGGGGTCTAACTCCTTTGGACCAGGCCTGGGAAAGAGTTTTGTAATCAGAATAAATGGTACATACAGAATAAAATGTGCAAAAGCGAGTATGCTGAACAAAATTGTGCCTGTGGTAGCCTGCAGCAACACTGAGGAGATAGGCTGAACGAGGCAACTTGTGCCCTTCTCCATAGTCAGAGTGGACTGCAGGGTCTCCTCTGCATTTCAAGTTCCAATAGTCTTCCACATGGAGCCATGAAATGGAAACAATTTGCCCGAGGAAATGAGGATGGCCAAGAGAAACATTACCAGACCCATTAGCAGAAATGGCAGGGAGCTGAGCGCTGGGCAGCAAACGGGAGCAGCAGCACGGGAGAAGTACAAGAGCTATCCCCACTCTCTGTGCCAGCACTGGCAGAGGAAGGATGCAATGCAGTGTGGTCAGACAGGACACACCAGCTGTAAGAGAGGCAGTTTCACTGAGGGCTAATCTAAGCCTATGTGGGCTATGCAGAGTCACGAAAACTTTAGCGACACGGGTAGTATTTAATTTTTATCCTGAGCTCCTGATTGAAATGAATACCAGCCTCCAAATGAAGCTTAGCCAAAAGGGTAGAAACCACTGCTCCCTGTCAGCTGTCCACAAATGAAAACATCTTCACATTGCCATGCCACCTATGAGTTTCCAAGAAATCACATTTTTGATACTGTTTAAATATGGACCTAATTTGAGTTTAGTTTGCAAACTAAGCAGCAGATAGCTCCCCAAATCTCATGCTGGGGTCCAGGTGATGTCACTTTGGAGAAAAACAGAGGTGGTAAAATTCACTCATGTATTGAAAGCTGCAAGAAACATTATTTTGTCTTCAGTTTTGGGTAGGGAAGTATGTTATGAAACAGTGAACTAAGACTGTGATACAAATTGTGGCAGAGCTGTTTAAATCACCTCTAATTGTCCTCTCTTCAAATTTCATTTACGGCTCTACTTCTACTCCCGTCTGTCCACTCTTGTGTCAGCTCAGTGGTTAGCGTGGCACCGTGGTAAATGAGACCACTAACTAATCCAGTTGAAAAAAAAATAATAATAATAATAAAAAAATTATAACAACCTTTTATTTTTCACATAGATCAATTCCTTGACATGGCTGGCCGTAGTAATCATGTGAACAGCTGTAGTAGCATAGTGGAGTAGGTGATACAGGAGAAAGGATCAAATAAATCAGGACTGATGCTGAAAAGGAGCCTGAAGAACTACATTTTATCAGAAGAAATCTCAATTAAAAAAAAAAAAATGCATTTCTGTGCTGTGCATCTGGTCTTCTTTACTTCTTCAAATGGAGATTCACCTCCCAAGTACTTTAAAGAAAAATATGAAATAATACATATATTTGCTGTTCTAATATAAGAGACAGACTTGTTACTCAGCACTACTGCTGGTTTCATTGCCCAGAGCTGTTGGGGACTGATGAGCATCACTGGTATCCCAAAACCTGTACCTGATATCGTGGTCTCAGGACACTAGACACTAGAACTCTAAAACAACCACAACATACTGTCAGATGATCTTTTTTTTTTTTTTTTTTTTTTTTTATTCAACATAGTATGATTAATGCAAGGCAGATTACATGTTTTACTTAATCCACCATGGTTATTTGCTAGATGCAGTCAATCTAGTACTGCCAAAATCTGCCGCTGACTGGCTAAGCAAAGCAGGTGCAGCAATCTTGTTGTCCATGTCTTTTTGGTTAGTTTGTTTTTGTTTTGTTGTTTTGTTTGTTTGTTTGTTTGTTTGTTTTACAATTGTAATTCTTGCAGACCCTTTAGGAGTGTCTGTTGTGCAAGGACTGAAGACAGAGCTACAAGTCCAAGGTTACCATCAGTTTTAAAAGAAAAGCTCAGGAAAGCGGGATGTTAACAGCAAGTAAGTTCTGATTTCAAAGTCCTAGAAACAGTAATTGTTACATACAAGTTTTCCTGGCAGGACTGACAAGGGTAACTCGCTTTAAACGCTGCATTGCTTTGATTGCCCTATCCCACGTGTGCCCAGTTTAAGCATTCCCTTGAAATAGATAATGCTGGAAGGTTCATTTTGATGCGGTGGGTTAAAAGGCCTGATTTAGTAGTTCTTCTTTTTGAATATCTAGTTGGTTTTATGCTCATTTAAAATGTTGATTGCCCTTCCTTGACGGTTTGGCTTCAGAAACATGCTGTAGAATTTAAATTCATCCCCCTCCCATGATAATGTTGACATTATTTGTGTGTAAACACATTACATAGGATAGCAGAAATGTAAATGAGATTTCAATGTTGAGTTGATTTATAAACAGCCAGTCTCTTAATTTATTGAAGTCTGCTTTGTGCAGTTTGCACATGATTAGCAGCATATACTATACATAGGGTGCCCTTCTGTAACATGTTCAGAAAGAAGAAATGCAAAATGTATACCATTATAGCAGCAAATGAAGATCTTATTGAGCTTCAAGATGCTTTGAAACATGTAATTACTAACTTAACTCTGCCTGTGAACTTGTCCTCATTAACTCCATAATTAGCAAGATCTTGTTTGATCTTGGAGTTCATTAGACATTGCAGCTGGAAGATTGTTTCAGTTTTAACACATCAGAATAGACAATTAAAGTGATAATAAAGAATCAATATCACTTCCCTGTTTCTTAGATTTTTCCAAGGTTGCGGTGTGCCTAATTAAACCAGGTTCGAAACAGCAAGAAATTAAAAAGTAATGTTGTCACATTTATTTTGGTTTAACAGGCTATTTAAAAGGCTGTTTGAAATGTGCCCTGGGACATATTTTCTACCGGCAAGATGAGTAAATGGATGGGATGGTTTCAGATTCAGGTGTGGACTTAACTGGAGACTGTATAGATGTTATGCTCATGTCCCCCACATTAACTGGGCCACATGCCAATCCCCTTCCCTCTTTTTATTTTGTGATTGGATCAAACCTCATAGTTCACACTAGCTGGTGCTCCAATATCAAAAGAAAAGTGTGTGAGTTCAAGTTATTTACATGGTTCTGACTTTTCCACAAGGCAGACCAAACTGGCATACATTCAGCCTACAGAGTGGTGGTCTGATTCTCCAGTGCATCAGGACCTCCGTGTACAAGACAAGAGTAATGCTGGCACAGTGCTGAGTGTCAGCAGAACAGCCAAGCCTGAATTCACACCATTGTGGGGCTCCTTCCTCCTCTGTTTTCCCCATAGGAGGCAGGCTGGGATCGTCTTACACACAAGTGTTTCTCCAGTTGTTATCACAGCCTAGAAAGCAGTGCAAATTACAGCAAGCAAAGATTCAATGGTCTCAGAAACCCCATATTCAGATGGACCTAATTCAGCCTTTTGCTCATCTTCTGACTGGCAAGAAACTGGACTGTAATACATTTCTCTGTGTCTCCCTTTTCCTATGACAGAGTGAGGCTCTGAGACCTAACACTGGAAGAATATGTAGGAAACCTCAATGAAATTTCCTGTGTAATGAAATGCAATAATATTCTAAACAAGATTAGCAAGATTCAACATCCTCCATCTACATATGTACTTTTGCCTCATCCTTCATCATTTTCATTTAATAAACACAGTTAACTGAAGACACAAATCATGTCACCGAGGGAGAAATACATAATGAAGGACCACTGAAGCACTAATCCAACTAATCTTGCCTTTGGCTCTTGAATTTGTGTAGATCCCAACAGTAAATATTAAGTTCCAAATTCAGCTAATTCATTTCAGTGGTTTTCCTTTAGCCTACAGGGTGTCACATATTTTCATTGTGTTTGCAACCATCTGAACCTAAATTGCTTTAAAGATAATAATGTTTCGCTAATATAAAGTGAAACAGACTCTAATCGTTGGCATTTAGGGCAGATTACAGAAATAGGGTCAGATCCCTAGCTTGTATGAATCCATCAAAGACAACAAAATGACAATAAGTTTCCTAGCTTATGAAGCCTGGATATAATGCCCTTGATTTATGACGGTATCGGGAAAAAAAAAAAATTGCCCACACTTGAACCTTGTTGTGCCAAGATGACAGAGAGAGCAACATTTAGGCTTGATTTTCTTCATCATGACCCACTTCAGTGCATATACTACAGATCTGGTTGCAAATGTGGGCTACTCTAGTGGCAGCGGTCCCATTCACTTGCACCGGCACAGAGCTGGCTGAGGCTGACCCCATCACACCTGCACCATCTTACTCTTCAGGACACTGCCAGGCAGGAGTTTCTGTCATGCAGTGTGTGAAGCCTTTCTAGAAAATATATATATATATATATAATAACAATTCTAGTCCTGACTTCAAGCCAGTTGTGTCCCATGTCCTGCCAGCCCATTGCCAAGTACAACGCAGTTTTGCCTTCACTTAGTACAAGTATCAGCATAGGAATTTACCTCACTTACACCCCTACCAACTGTCACCTCATATCAGATGGGTTAGAGCTGAATGGCTCCTTCAGGGCCTGTCTTAGCTGGCTGGGCAGTGTGACTCAACAAATGCTTAACCTTTTGGCCTTTGAAGCCTGAACACCTTCAGGGACCACCACGAGTTGAGCCGTGCCAGCTGCTGTCTGCATCCTGCCCAGCACTTCTAACCCAGGGCTGGCACACAGCCTGGTGACAGGATGAAGGCATCAGGGAGAAAGGAGCCTGCACAATCCCACTGTTCCCCTGGGTGCTAAGGCTCCCCACCACCCCTCTGTCCTGCCTGATGGCCTTGGACGGGAGTGGTGACACCTGCAAGGAGGCAATGGGAAGGGGCCAGCAACTGTAGAGGTGCAGTAGCTGCTGAGGGACACCCTGGTGCCACGTGGACTGGGTGGTGCCAGGGCATGCACAGGGCCAAGGGCTCAGTCAGTCATGCCCTGAAAAGGCTGACTGTCTTTGGCCTGGGGCATGGCCATGGCTTCTGACCGGTAAGCTGTGTGTGTGGCTGAGCTTTTCTGGAGAGCCAGGGTGTTTGGAGAGTGAGGGCCTCAGGGCCCTGCTGAGGGAGTGGGGCCCGAGTCAGGGCTGCTGCCAGGAGGGCTGCTGGGAGACAGCTCAGCCATCAACCCCCTCAGTTCACATGTAAAACATGCTTTCTACTTATTTTTATCCATAGGAAAATATACAAACAGTGTCCTGCACACCTGGACAGGGTAGGACCAGCTCTCCTCTCAGCACCCTCCCTGAGGAACCATCCTTCTGGGAATTTTTCTGATCCCCATTTGGCTGCATACAGACCTTTGGTACGCATGGCATCCTGTGGGAATGAGTTCCCAAGGTTATCCGTGTGCTGCACGGGAAGGATTTAATACAAATGAAGGTAACCACCTTATAGGCAAGTCCTTTCCCTTCTCTTCTCCAGCCGGGAAGGTGTATGATGCAAATCTAAAGTGAACAAGTGTGTCAGCGTACCCCAAGGATTTTCTTTGTTCTGAACAGCCGTGATCTGTGAAGCCTCCTCCTGCGGCAGGCTGTAGGACAGCGCACTGACAAAACTAGTGCAGAGGCAGTGCAGGGCGACAGCTGCAGGCAGGACAGCACGGCTGAAATGGGATGAGATCGTGCGTGAAATATCAGAGGTGTTCCTTCAATTCTGAGGATAATAACATTTATTCACATTAACAGCGTTTCTGTAGCAAGCAGCAGTGTCAAGTCCACATAGCTCCACCATTACTGGATTAACTAGCAGTTTGATCTCAGCCTGTTTTATCCTACGTGTTTTCTGATACAACAAAACTCTTCCCTGTATTGTTCATTTTTACTGAGGTGATTTTAGTACATTATGGGAGTCAGCTTAGCACCTCTCCAAGAGGGCAACTTACTGCTGTGCAAAGTTAAGGATCTATCCTTATCTTCTGCCCCTATAATATTCAGTAGGTTCACATGAAAAGGAAAAAAAAAAAAAGAAGAAAGAAAAAAAAAAGAAAAAAAAGAAAAAAAGAAAAAAAAAAAAAGGACTCCTAGTCCCCAGGCTGATTTGGGGATGCTTTATACTATCTCTAAACAGCAGGTTAATTTCAGCTGACACTTATTTATGAAAGCACAAAGTCTGCTGAGGTAATAAAAAAGTCAACTCCCACAGAATATATAGCCTTAGATTTTCTTACCTAACATGGTTTTATCTAGAGATTTATTGAGCAAAATAAAGATTTGGCTGGCAAATAATGTTATCAATTGCTCCATATTTTAACATCTTTTGAAAGCACATACAAAAAACAGATTAATTTCCTTTTACAATATCTACTGCAGGGCATAAACACACTTTATTCAGTGACCAGTCAAGAAAATGTAAATTATCTCTCTGACATTTGGGAAATTCACATGGTTGAATTATATGAATTGTACATTTGGAAAACCTGTAGGATTTGTTAGCATCCAGGTAAATGTTAATTTTAACTAACAGCCCAGTCAAATTCTGAGATTTTGGTGTTGAGTAATAAGAACATTCTCCTTGCAAAAAACAGAAAGATCTCTTTCCTCTGTCCTATTACCTACGAATGGTTAGAGGATTTGAAGTCTGAAATCAGTTTTCAGAGAGGCTGAAGGAGAAATGCAACCGGTCACTTGTAAGCTGACTTCTCTGTTGCCTTGTTAGGGTTTGGCAAAGACATCTGCTTACATGGCCTGATTCTCACTTCCGTGTGGAGTAAAAGGGTACCCCGCGACACGAGAGTCAGTGCCTTTGACTGGGACTGGGATCCCAGCTCCCCTCCGTATCTTTGTGTCCAGGGAAGGACAGAGCCGTAGCCCACCATTCCCTAAACAAATCTGCCATTCAGAGCGGCAAGGTTGGGAAATAATGAAGTCAGCACATTAGTGCCTAGCCTGCTGAGCTCACACTGCTGAAAGCTGCCAGTGGGTGAATTTCCCAGCATTTGGAAACTTTGTCTCAGTTCTGTGGGTTTGCTCAAGTGTGCGATGGCTGTTTGCAAGGGAGCTTTCCTGCTGGGTGGGTTTGCTTTCCTCCTAGCAGCTCAGAAAAGGTGAGAGATCTCCTTCATATCTTCCCTGCCCCCACTCCCGCCCCTCGCTCACCCCACAAACACAATGCTTTTCCAGCAGGTCCCCTCTGCTAGGGAGCTTTTCCCTCTCCCAACTCCCACACTGGGACATTTTTCCACATTTCCAGGATTATGGCCACTTTCACTTAGATCTATGTGTGTTGCCTCCACATACAAAGAAGCACTTGGGGACAGGATTAGTAGGATTAGAAGAGATTCACATATGTCCAGTTCAAGCAATTGGTATTCAAAGCTTTACACTTTCAAATGCCACCAAGAGAGAGAAAAGGAGCTGAGAGCTTGCTTTGCATTTCAGCACCTTCCTGAGGGGGACAGTGCTTTTTATGCTAGGTTTAGCGCCCTGGTTTTGGGGGATAAACAATTCTGCCCCCTCTCTAATCCGGCTCGATGCAGCGCCAGCACCCTGAGCCACAAATGCTTTTGCTTTGGTAACACTGGTGGGTCTCCAGCACAGCCCGGAAAAGAAGACAGGAGTATCATAACTTTCCTGTTTCTTCTTTCAGAGCAGCCGTTTGACAAACTTCTGGCAAACACTGTGGGTTTGGTACACAAAAAAAGCTCGTCTCCTGTGCAGTTTTTTATGACAATTTCTTTTCTGCTGTTTAAAGACAGTAAAGCATCAGTGGTGTGAGAAAATAAAGGCATGATCCTATAAAATTATTCAAAATGTGCCTCTGCTTGTACTAAGTTATACCCCTCATACGTAAGTAAACTGTTCATCTGGGAAAGGCCTTAAGATTGAACATGTGTATTAGGCATTTCTGACAAAGCAATAGAAAAAATTACTTTTTTTCCATCCCAGGCTTGTTAGACTGCCTTCCTCATTGGCTTTAGGACAATGACAATCGTGATTTCCTAATATTACACTCACTAGTAAAGGCACTGTCTATGTTACACAATTCACATTTTGGCACTCACTCCAGAGGTAAACAAATCATATCATTGAAAACTTAAGGGGAAGGTTATAATATTACTCAGTGTAGCAAACCATTCTGCAGTATAGTGAGAGATTTTTGGAGCAGAGCAGGTGGAGTCTTTTTTTTTTTTTTTTTTTTTTTTTAATACATTCATCCATTAATTAATTAATTCATTCTTTTGTTCGGTCTTGCTGCTCACTTTCTGCTCACTAGGATAAAAGCTCTGGTGGAATACTATATTGTTTTCTATGACTTATAAGGGGCAGGAGCATATACAACCAGATTTTGGGGGGGGGAGGTGGGGAGGGAGGGGGGCAGAAAGGAACTTTTCATACCCTGCAGAATATATATATATATATATATATTTAATTTGCAATAAGTGTGTATGTGCTTTATGATTTTCAGCCTGGTATGAAAGTTCAGCGTATATGAAATAGGCTGAAGGAAATTGAAACGTTGCTATAAAGTCAGTGATACTTTCTTAGTGGTTTCAATTTATTTGTATTTTTAAAAGACATGGAGTTCTGGGTGTGTATTAGCTGAAGTCAATATATTTGATATTAATTTACAAAACCAGCAAGCACCCCTGGTTCTTTATTCTCATTAATAAGATTGACCAACTTTGAGCTAATACTCTGTTTATTTGACATTTTTACAGCACAAGGATTATCTAAGCTTTATTTCAATAAAAATGCACAGGAAAGCATGCCATGAGTGTCCTGGTTAAAGGAATTAGGTGTATGAATTCTGGTGATTTTCACCAGTTGCAAAATTTGGCAGTGTACAAGTGACTATATAGGATTTTGGGCAGGTAGAAATCCTTACAACAATGAAAGACAGGGAGGATATCAAGTCTGTACATGCTTCCCAAATCTGCAGGGAGTTCTAAATAGTTCACATACACTAGTGATGCAAAGCTGGGCTCCTGCAGTTTAGCAAATGCGTGGCAGTATCTGCAGAATCCAGCACTGCTACAAATTATTTAGCCATTTCAGGTGCCTGCCAGCTGTGGAGAAAAGGTTAACTTACTAACAAGAAGAGAAAACAATCCAAAACATAAGCACTTGAGAATTTAATTTTAAATAGAATTTCATTTGCAGAAGTAGCAACAATAATTAGTTCCAGCTTCAGCTGTGAGCAGCAGTCACTCAGATCTCTAAAATAAAAAATACATATAATTGCATGCTTCTTTCCCTGGATTTTTTATCATTCTGCTTGCTGTTGCCTTGTCTTTTCGATCTGTCTTACCTATTTGCACAGTACTACACTCAGTGAAGGTTTTGCACATGTCAGCAATGCCTCCACCTTTTGGGGGTCTGCTGGTCTCACCAAACCACAGGTGATAATGGTCAGTGAAAGTTACAGCTCACTAATATTCCCACAAGGACACTGCACTATTGATAAGTGGATGAGATAAAATATATATTAATCTTTGCAGAAAATGACATTCTGGCAATTAAGAGGCAAAGGATTTTATTTGTTTTGTGTGTGTGTCATCCCAGTCCAAAATGTACTTTGTACTTGGAGGAGCATTAGAGCTCCTGCCTCACCAGAGTGTATCAGGAAAAAAAAACTAAAACACACACACACACACACACACAAAACCAACCAACCAACCAAACAAACAAACAAAAAAAAAAAACAGACAAGCAGACTGCATGTTTTGCTATGTACAAACTTGTTGAGGAGGGATGTTAGCCTGTAAGATCCTGCTCCGCTCCATGCTCCCTGCCAGCAGCATTTCCTATGGACAGGTAGAGGGCTCAGCAGTACCAATCTCCACCAGGGAATAATTCATTTCCCATGTATTTCCACTCAAAGTTAAATTTGCTGACAGTATTTCAAGCTGCTGAATTCCAATATGTAGGGGCTCTCCAGGGACCCAGCTAAGCACCCCTCCATGGAAGTGTATGACAAAGAAAAAGAAATAATAACTTCAGGCCAGATACTTGAAGCTGCTGCTGCTGTTGGATACCTGCCTTTGGTCCAGGTGCAAATGAGTAACAGGTGAAATGGCTGCAGAAGAGGAAGTTTGGGAAGGTGGCTTGCTTTTCACTCTTCCCTTCCCTGAACACAGTTTTGCTCAGCATCAGTGGCTGAAAAGAAACTGAATGTCCTTTGCTGAGCTTTGTCTCCATGGCTGGCATGGGCTCTCTTACCAACCTGCTATAACATTTCACTAATCAAGTTCCTTCTCAGAAAACAAATATGAAAGGGCCTGCCCCCAAATGAAACTTGTCACTCGAGTAATTAAGCTCCCCCTTACAGTACTCACTGGTTCTTTATTGCAAGGAGCTGCACTGGTGACTTGGATTTTTGGGGCCTGACCTCTGAGTCTATTGAAACAGGGGAACATCAGTCAGCTTCGGCAAAGTTTGGTTCTGGCCCTGACAAGCCTCATAATAAGCAAACGAATACCACAGCTTGTCAGTGTTTCAATAGTTAATAATTAACTTTTGTCATAAGCTGATGAGAAAAGGTGGTGTCAGTGGACGTACTCTCCTCTTCCTCTCTCTGTCTTTCAAGAGACAGGGATGGGACTTTTACAATCCCCATTACTATTGTGTCTGGGCACTTCAGAGCCTGCTGCAGCCTCCCACGGATTGCAGGTTCCTGGTGCAGTATCTGCAGGCTTGTAGGTTTTCCAGTGGAGTGGCTCGTTCTGACCGTATGTCCTGACCCTGGCTGAAGGACCAAGAAAGGGACCTGATGGACCATGCAGGCTACAAGTCTCCTGCAGCACAGCAGCCGTGTGCACTCACTGAGCACAATGTCCCCTGGGGTCACGTTGGTCCTTAAGGACTTCTCTGAAGCTGTCCTAGGACTGCTGTCCCCTTTGAGTGAGAAGCAAACATTTCAGAAGACTAGTTTTTTCTTCCCTGCAGGTGTGGTGGGGCAATGACCATAGAGCTACCCACTGCCAACACTATCCTTGCCTGCATGTGTGCTTTCTGACCATCATTCTTCTGTTTTGTACTTGTGCTTGACGTTATTTTCCTCCGGTGTATTTTATTTTCCATTTGTGGGAACACATTTACATTAACAGTGCAATTGCCATGAAGAACGGACTGCCTCATCTCAGCTACAGCTTCAGAGGAGATGAGAATCGAGAGTGATTCAAATTTTAAGGGAAATAAAATGTGATTTAAATGATGCAAAAAAACTTGTTTTGTATAATAAAGCCTCCCTGAACATTTAAAGTTTCAACAGCTTAGCTAAAAGCAGTGTAGCAAGAGACTCAGAACTGATTTATAAAAACAGTCTTACGCTTTAGCTGGGCCAGATTTTACCATCCTTTCTGGTGTTCATTAGCATCTCATTGCACATGTCGTCCCATTGATCCCGATGGAACAAGCCCACACAATAGAGTCCTATTCAAGAGTGGTGAAGGCAGCCCCTACGCCCATCCCCAAACACTGAGACATGGCAAAGGTTTGTGAATAGACTGCAGATAATTTTTGTTGTGTCTTCTAGAATTTGTACTAGCCCATTAACAACCCGTAAATATTCACTTGAGACATGCATTGTTTAAAATTGAGATACAAAATGAGACAAGGATTTTTTTCTTTCTCTTTTATGAGTCATCCATGCTCTCTAATGTCTAGCGAAAGAGATATTCAATTATTTCTATGGCTTTATTTGTTTTTACTATAGCTATTAAAAATGAATTTTATTATAGTTATTTGTTTCTGAGACAGCAAAACATTTCAATCTTTAGGCTTTATACCACTAGCATTCCCACTCTGGCCTGAGATAACTCTAAGCAGTTGAGAAGCTAACCAAACTGCAGCGCATTAGGGGTTTCTAATGGGGAGGACTGGGGGGGAACCACCTCTCATGTACTCTCTGTCCGTCTTCTACTTTGCTTATAGCTGATATTTAAATAGCTTATGTGACTTCAGGACTAACTCAGTAACTGTCCGCTGGCTGCTAAAGCAATCAGGAAGATGGTTCTTAAAGCCAGTGGGTGAATTTTTGTAACAAGTGTAAGCCGATGGAAAGAGTTCACAGAGACGTGAGTGCAGACGACTGTAAGTGATGTGAAAGGCAGGGAAGAAAGAAATGAAAGAAAGGAAAGATATTTGCCTATTTGAGAATGTTAATATTTTAAGTAGGAATATGGGCCCAGAACATAAAGGCAGAAGAGAAAATAAATGCAGTCCTTTGAGCAGCATTATTATCCCATTATATATTGCAGTAACAAGCCCGCTTTGGTCCAATGTGAAGAGTTTGTTTGTCAAGAATGCCAGATTTAACCCATTCTGCATATGCAAAGTGTGCGCAACAGTCTTAGCTCCACATATGAGAACTGCGCATTGCAGTCTTAGCTCTGTGACAGATGGATGCTTGCAATATTTTGGAGGTCGTGCAAATTTTACCCAGCATCTAAGACAAACTATTTAATGGGTGCATATTCAAAAATACTAGCAGTTTTTGCTTCTTAAATTCAAAGGAGAGCAAAGCATTTTGCAGTTGACTAATAAATACCATGACCCATCGGATAGCCTTAGAAACCTTCAAATTGATTTTCTATAAACTTTTCTCAAAATAAAATGTATTTTTTCAGGTGCATTTGCTATAAGCAAAATAAAAGAATGAAATGCAAACTGTTGATTAAGTGTTTTTTATTGTTTACGGAAACTAATTTCAGGCTTTTGATAGCAAATGTCATATATCAGAGGATTAGCAATTAACACGTCTCTGAGTAATTAGTCTCTGGCATTTAAAATTTTATTACTAAATTCTAATGCCGTATTTTTTCAAGAAGTTTTGCAAATCAGTATTTAAATACGGAAAGCAAAATGTCATCCTTAATTAGCTGAAATGCCCATCAGTTATTTAAGGTTGTCTGCTCCTCGGGAGCAGTATCGAGGACGGGCCCGATCCTGTTGTCATCTGTAGGCTACTTCGATCCGAGAAAAGTTTCCATTTTCGGACTTAATAAAAAAGTTGCCAGCGAGTTTGGAAAATACAGGAATGGAGAAAAAAAAAAAAATCCCGTGTCTAGACAGTAGAGCATTATCTCCAGATTTATCTGCCTGGAGAATTTGACTACAGTCATCAAATTATCGGGCAGCCTTCGGATCCCTTTTCCAGTCGTAAGGCAATCTGATAGTGCCCTCGCAATGCCCGACTTCTGCAAAACAAATTCGTGACGAACACAAGAATTAAAATAGTATTTCAGCCCGTTCACTATAGAGAACAAAGCGTCAGACAACGGGGTACTATCAATCTGAATTGTACTCTCAATCTAAATGTAATCCAGCAATACATTTTGAGCAAAAGCAGCGTGCGGTTCGTGTCTTGCCTTAAATAAAAGGAAAGTTGTACTGAAACGCGACCAAATTTAGGCTGCAGCCCCTAGCGCAGCACAGTACGGCCCGTCCACAGCAGCGCTTGCCTCACAGGCAGCTGGCTGGGAGCTTTCTGGTCCTCGGAGCAGAAAGCAGCGAGCCGCGGTTTTTTCTTAAAAAACAATCAACAACGACCTTATTATAACGCTAACATCCGTAACTGTTTTATACTAAAAGCACAGTTGTCAAAACGTCCAAATTAAATTATAAGCAAACAGAAAGAGCGAAAGCCATAAAACCTAACAGCCTTCTAATAAACCCGCAAGAAAAATACGTAACACTGATTTAACCGGTCCTTGCCTTATGAACCCAAATCCAAGTGGCCGGCCAGGACAGGCAGAGTGAAGCGAAGCACGATGTGCTTGCTATTCCTTCACCGAAACGCAGCGCACGGGAAAAGAACGCTCCGTTTGCCGAAACTCCTAGAATTCAAAACCAGTCAGGGAAAAGCGCATCCGTGAATTATCGTCCGAGAGACTGCATCCAAAACCTCACGGCTTCCCTTAGGGGACACTCCTAAAAACCCAGCCGCTTCCCGGACCCGTTGCGGGCGGCGGGGAGCGGCGATGCTCCCGCACCCGAGGGACCGCGCAACCCGGAGAACTTCGCCTTTTCCCGACAAACACGTTCCCCTCCCTTGCCGCAGCTCCCCGCCTTTAGGAAACCAAGAATTAAAAGGACAGAGGGGTGAATTTAGGTAACATTTTCGCCCTTCTCCTGCGTCCCGCTTCTGGAAACGTTTGACTTTCCCAATTCCGAATTAATTTCGTTGCTGCGGCTGTCGGGGAAAGTTTTGCTAACACGAGATCCCCCCAGCTCCGCGGTTCTCTCCCAGCTCCCCCCCCGCCACCCGACCCCGGGGTGTAAAAGGGGCTGCCGCCCCCCGCCGGACCCTCCTGATGCACCCCCCGACGGCATCTTCCGTTCCCCTTCCTCGCCCCTGTCGGAGGCGAATCCCCCCGGGGGCGGTGTTTGCCCCGCTCCGGAGCCGCCGTCGCGGTGTGCTCCCGGGGCCGGGCTGCGTCCTGGGGGCGGAGGATCGGGGACGGGATCGGGATCGGGCAAGGGGTCTGCAAATGTCTCAGACGGAGAAAATCCGCGTGGGTTTACGGCTTTCGCAGCGGAAGCGGGATAAGGAGAAGTCGGGTTTGGTTGTGTCTGGTGCACCGTCCTAAACAGGGGGTGGTCTCATGTGGGTTTCTCTCCTGTCTTATCTTTTCATTTTCTTTTATTATCTTTATTTTCCTTTTCTTTCCTATTTCTTTTCCTTTTCCTATGTCTTTCTTTTCTTTTCTTTTCTTTTCTTTTCTTTTCTTTTCTTTTCTTT
>NC_048895.1:58054713-58055263 GCF_011077185.1 Oxyura jamaicensis
TTCTTTTCTTTTCTTTTCTTTTCTTTTCTTTTCTTTTCTTTTCTTTTTCTTCTTTTCTCTTCTTTTCCTTTCTATTTCTTCTTTTCTCTTCTTTACTTTTCTTTTCGTTTTCTTTTCCTTTCTTTTCGTTTCCTTTCCTTTACTTTCTTCTCTCCTCTTCTCACCGCGGGATCTACTGGCAGCGCTGAAAATCAGACGGCTTTAATTTTCCTCAGCAGACTAAGCACAGTCAGACTCAGACGGATGAAAGGTGTCCCCCGTTTCCCTTCTCCTCTCTCCCCGGCTCTTGGAAACTCTTCGCGGAGGAGCGCGATCCTGCCAGAGAGCTCTCCCGGGGGCCCTACTCTCCTGTCCGCAGGTGGAAACGCACCCGACGGCTCCCCACGGGGCTTCTCGCAGTCGTCGGTGCGCCCCGTCCCCGGAGGCAGGGGCCCGGCGGCTGCCGGTACGCTCTTCCCGGGGCGCAGGGACGACAGGAAGGCCGCCCCGGCCCCCCCGGTCCCCCGGCCCGCAGCAGGTCCCTCCCCGCACACGGCCCGTCCGCCCCCCC
>NC_048895.1:58055273-58083753 GCF_011077185.1 Oxyura jamaicensis
TTTTTTTTTTTTTTTTTTCCTCCTTTTCCTTTTTTTTCCTCCACATCTTGCAGTGCTCCACTGTCTGTGAGTTCATTAGGTTCAGTTGCTTAAACGTCTCCTGTTCATTCCCTCACCAGGCCACTGGCTCCATCTATCTCTCTCCATGCACAGCCCTCTTTCTCCAGCTGCAGCATCCTCTATTCCAGCCTTCGCTGCCGTGGTTGTCTCACCTTGCCATTGCATCTGCCTGACCATCTGTGGAATCATGTGCAATATAAATAACAGCTAGTGACAAATAATAGCTAAGGATACCCTCCTATAATAACATAGTGGACATACAGGACATATGTCACTTTGTACGATTTTCTTATTTTACTTTGCAGATTACAACAGTAATATTAAAGGGGTTTTAATTTGTAAGTGGCTTAAAGATATTGGGCTAATTTACATATATATATATTTATTTTTCCCAAAAAATTTTGTTAGTGTTCATTCCCCCTTGTTCCCTGATTTAGTACTCTTTCATGACTGGAGAGTCCATAAAATAGGCCCTTATCCTATGTTTCTTCACAGCATTAAAGATGTCACACTCTTTGAAATAGGTAACAGACAATCAGCTGTTAAAACCAACCACATTTAATAATTTACACCAGGAAAATGCTGAGAAGTGAGAATAGTAGATTTCTCTACACTCCCTTCAGGTCAGCTAAAAATATTTTGACCTTCTCTGCACAGAAAAAAAAAAAAAAAAAAAAAAAAAGTTTTTAATCTAGATAACAAAGAAGGTGAAAACCTGTCTTAATGTATCTGGTCAATAGCAGGTCTTTATCTTCTCTGAGACCTTTAACCTGCCCTTAGACATGGACTTAATCACTAGGGTGCACACATCATTGTGTAGCTAATGTTGTGGGCCAACTTTTCATCCAGTAACATCACCGAGAGCTTTGCTTAGAGGCCAAAAGCAGAGCTGAAGCCTTGCAACAAGAATTTATCCTCTATCTCGCATCTTTCTGGCTACCCCTGAATGATGAAAATGAATTGCTCTGAACATATCTCTGGAGCTAACTGATGGCACACACACATGCCAAAGTAATCTTTGAACAGTTGTAATGATCCTAATGGTGAGCATAGCTGAGCAGTATTAGAAAAGCTTTGTTTTTCCCTTTCATTCCTGATTCAGTTTGGGGATGTTCTCAAAACTACTACATTTGACAAAGTGCTTCTTTTATTCCCCAGCTGCCTTGAACTAACAAGCTGAGGACAGCTTTTCAGTACAGATGGGATTGTTTGGGGAAAATATGCCTCGCAAGCAGGCTCACTTTTTAAGCTAAATTATTTCAGCTTATCATGCTCAGCTCTCAAGGCATGTGAGCTTCTCCAGCAAGGGGAGCTGCTGGGCTCAGCACCAGGGAGGGATGAAAACAAGTGCTGGAGTCTTTCTGCTTTCTGAGAGGAACTTCCAGCTCTTCCTCTTCTTCTTCACTGCAGCCTGCGGTCAGCAGTCCTGCCAGTGCCCATGAGAAACATACCTCTGGTCTGGCAATTAGGAGCAATTGGCTAGCCAGTCTATTTGGTCAACTGAAACTTGGAAAGGGACAGAAACTGTTGGCATGGACAAAAATCCAGTATCAGCAGCTCTACAAACAGGTGGCATTGAGCTGGAGAGGGGGGAAATCACCCCTAAAGATCCTCCCTTCTTCCTTCCCCTCCACACACACAGTACAAGTACAGTGAGCTCTCCTTCCCCATTTTCCCTTCAGGCTGTCTCCAGGCATGACTGTGGACAACACTTGTCTGTTTTTATTGGGGATTTGTTGAAAAAAAAATAATACTAGGTTGGGTTAAAACTGGTTAAATCCCGCAGGACCTCGGTAGTGTTTTAAAACATATGTGAAGGGGAGGGACCATTTTTCACAAGTCCTAAAGAATATAGCTGACATATGGACTATTCAAAGGAAATTTTGTTCAGGCCATTGGCTACGCATGAATGGCCTGGCTTATACAGTGGGGACCCAAGCTACAACGGGGATCTTCTCCCCGGAGCTGGCTTTTCTAGGTAGTAAGGACAAGCCCTACTGCTCGTCTCTGCTTTGCTACGGACCCTGGGCATGGAGCGGCCTGGACCAGAGCCAGCACCCAGCTGGAGGGGCAGGAGCAGGCTGGGTGGGACAATGACCGTGGTGCTGCCACATCTCTCTGCAGCGCCTGCCCTGCGCAGCCCCGCTCCTCTCCACGGCGAGCATCCTCCTCGCGCTCTCTGGTGCTTGCTGCTCCAGCCAGCGTCGCTGTAGCTGGGCACCCGCGCAGCGCTGCAGGTAGGTTTAGCATCTCAATCACCTTTCCCATAAATACTGGCAAGGCCCCAGAGAAACACCTCGTAAATCTCTGTGCTCCCCTGAAAAACAAAACAAAACCAACAACAAACCGCAAGGAAGTTCGGGGAACTAAAACACTAAATCTAATTTCTTGCTTTAAAAGTGCTTTACATATATCACCACCAACCAGCATGTAAATTTTAGTCAGCTACTGGACTAGTCTTTTAAAGAAGTTGAAAAATGGCCCTGTGTCCTCAAAGGACACACCTGTTATCTGAAACAGTTTTTAACCAGCTTGTTAAGCAGCTTTGACAGATCAAAGACCCTGGACAATGGGCACAAACTTTAACAATAGTTTAGCCTTGAGCAAAAGCTTCTGTCAAAGCAAGGCTTGTGCCAGTAGTATTATGGCCTGCAATTGAAAATAAATTTTACTTGAATAAGTACCTCAGCCCGATCAGAGGCACTGCCGCCAGGGAGACAAAAGCAGTTGGGGATAAGTTATTGACTCCACTGACAGCATGAATGAAGTTCATTATGCCAGCCCACTCTTGGTAAATGTGTCAGGTTTTAAACTGAATTAGGTGGCAGGTGCATGGACCATTTTCCTGCCCCCCTTGAGACAGTAGAGGGCCAGTCATCACCTGATTCTGCAGACAAATGTTTAGATTTGGTTTTCATATCGCACGGGCACGAGCGACAGCGTATTTAAATCACAGGGCTTCCCGCGACCCCTCTCCTACCCTTCTCTCTCTGTTCCCCCCTGGCTGGCTCACCCCGGGAGGCATCACCCTGCCCTCCGCAGCACCCGTCACAGCCCTGCTTCTGATCCCTGCCGGGGGAGCCTGCAAGATTTCAGCTGCTCCTGGCAGACGTGGGGAGCCGAGCCCCTTCTGCCCTTCTGCCGCATACTCCTGCAGGCCGGGCCCCTTCACAGCATCACCTGAAGGTGGAGGACGCGGTCTCACTGGCTTTGATGGGATCTGGAACAACTTTCCCCCATGGCTGGTGCTCTGTGATATATGTGGACGTGAAGAGATTGAATTCAGGCATCCAGTGCTAGCCTCCAGTAAGGCTTTCTGCTGAAAACCAATATCAAATCTTTGTAACACTCAGATGGCAAACATCGCTGCAGTTTCACAGAATTGCAGGCCAGATCGGAAATAAGTGATCTGAAAAATATACATCCATGTGTGTGCATGCATACATACACAAATGCATATACAAATATAAATACACATGTAACACTGTTTACAAATTTTGCTAGAATTCAGAAAAATAACATGATAATCTGCCATGACAACTTGATACTTAAGATTGAGCCACAGTTTCAAGATGCATATTTTATTTATTTGTGTGTCTGCATATTTTGCTCAAAAAAAAAGTGTTTTATAGTCTGCCAAGGGCCTACAAAGATAATGCAAGATCAGCTGAACTTCAGATACTTTGGATGCCAGCTCTCATTACTTAATCATGAGACACAAGACTATTAAGAGTCTTAAAAATGAAAGCCTCGTTCTCTGACCAGGGAGAAAAGAGTTGGCATATGCCTTTGGCTGCATGCCTTATTTACATTAATGAGAGAGAAAGATTCCTTCTCCCTTTAAGGGAGATGAACATCCCTTATCTTGAAACTTTTTGGGGTCTGCTGCCTGCGTTGGTTTAAAAGGGGGACTTTTGCTTTTGGACAGCATTTTGGACTCACTTCAGTACTTTTTTACAAGTGACTTGGGTCACTTAAATTACCTTTTTTTTAAAAAAAAAAATATATATATTGCATACTGAGGGTAAAGTCTTTGTGGTTATCTGTTCAGTAGCATACACCAGCCTGTGAATTTACATGAAAATATTGATTCCCTTTCTCCAAGGATTTTAAAGAGCTGAAAAAACAATAATGAGTCCTTGCAACTCTCCCCTGAAGAAAAGCATTACTGCTGTTCCTCAGACCTGAGAACCAGTGCAAACAAGGAGTGATGAGGCTTGCCCAATGTCACAAGCAAGTCAGAGGCTGATTCACACTCCAGTGGGTGCTTTAACTATCAGATATTGCTTCACCCCATAACAGGACATTGCTAAAGACACATTTGGCTCTGTTCATGGCTGTATTTAGTACACCTGTTAATACTAATGAGTCAAACTCTTCCTTTTTCTGGCTCTGGTACAAATAGACCCAGGAAGTCTCACCCATGGACCCTCATCAAGAGAAAATGCTTCTTCCCCCCTTACACAAATCTGGAAAAACAAAGTAGGCTTATTCTTTGGGGCTATCTAAAGACTGCTGTGTGTCAACACACAAAATCATTTCTCACAGTGGTATCACTTGCTGGATATGTTCCTTCCCTCCAACTACAGCAGATGGTGTTTCATAGTTGGTCACAAATGGCTGTCAGCGAGCGTTTGTCTGCCTGCCAGTAACCTGTGGTTTGGGGACTCCCTCGGAGAGTGTACCAGCACTGACTCTGCTGATAGCAGCATCCGAGAAAATGATCCGTCCTTTCTTGTCAGGCACAAAATTAGCCATCTCACTTTCAAACTGTTGACAAGGGGGATATGAAGGAAATAAGGGCTGTGCCAGCCCAGATGATGTTTCTTGAGCTGTGGCTCGAGGCAGCTAGTGCTGACTACAGAGGAGAAGCTGCCTCTTTACCACAGCCAGTACGGACCTCCTGTGAAAGAGAGAGACAGGAGTGTGGCCCCCTCCTGGTGCCAGCGTTTTGCACGGCATTTCCACCACCAGCTCTCCCCAGCAACGTTTGATTTCCCTCAGCCAGCATTAGCTGCAAGGAGCAGATGACCTTCAGTGACATTGCTCTGCGGCAGAAAAAATCCGTCCGCAGGCTGAAGGTCCCAGTGCACCCATTAAGTTTGCTTTTGGCTTCATGTGAAGGGTAGAAGGCAGCCAGCCAGCCCGGCGTCTGCTGTGACCGTGCCCTGCACCAGCAGCAGGGACAGGAGGAATGGGAGAAACAGGAGACAGTGGTAACGGAGACCAAATATTTCTGTCCCCATCACTGGATACAGAAAACAGCTATGCGAGCTTTACAGCAGTGTGTAACAGCAGCCATTACCTTGCTGGTGCACACCTGCATTTCAAGCACGCAGCTCACAGCTACAACACCAAATTATTTATTTCAAGGATAAGTCCATGCAGCAAAGCCAGAGCTCTCCACTGCAACCATCTTGGGGTCTCCTGCTTGTAGAGCAATTTCTGCTTATAGCCCCTAGCAGGATCTGGGCTGGTACCTCATCAGGCCTCACTTTTCACCTGGCTTAGCCAGGACCAGGGTCCCCTGCAGGCTTATCCTCCACCTGGCCAAGGGGACGTGGCTAGGGCTTTGCTCTGGGACCAGCTGGCTGCGCATTACCCACGACTAGATGGCACCACCAGCGGAGGGGTCTGCAGGCTGGGTGTCTTCTGGGATGCTGGAGACTGGCCTCCAGCTTCCACACACTTAGGGAAGCTGACGTACATCATTCCCATGTAGCAAAAATCCTGCATCAGTTGGGGAAAAGTAGACAGTACTGATGCCAGTTATTACAGATAATAATTTTGCATTTATCCTGTATCTTCTCACATGAATGCTTTGGATATGTCACACAGATGTGTTCATGATACCCTCCCTGGGCTTTGGGATCTTCACGTAGATGGTGTGTCTCCCTGGACATTAAGATAGACTGCTTCCATGACAGGAAGACATGGTATGACTGGTATGTCATGGTATGACAGACAGCCTAGTATGACTGAGTGTCCATCCACTGCAGTTAAAGTCAGGTTCCTGATGAGGTGAAAGACACTGCTCCTGATCCGAATAGCTACAAGAGACTTAGGGAAGATCTGGTCTCAGAATTTTCCTTTCACAACGATTTTCCAATATTGCAAAATCCCTTTTCATCCCAAATGTTAGTGTAAGGTAGATTAAGTAAAAACTTAAATGTTGAAAAAGAAAAATCATAACTACTTTGGAAAACACAGGAAATGTGTTTTCACACAATGTGTGTTCACAGGAAATGAAATACCCTAGAAATGGCTGAATAACTTACCTTGAACATCCTTATTTTTGTCACTGAATTCACTTTAAAAATAAAAAGTACTAAGTAAAGCAATATTTCAAAGTCAAAATGAAGAACTTGAACCTTGCTGAAATGAAATCTACCAGACTTCTAAAAACAAAATACTGCGGCAATTAGTTTTCTTTAAGATTGGTACCTCCATGCAAATCTGCTTCTTCCGGTGCAAACTTTGTTTTTAAAAGAAGATTTTGAGCCATATTCTGGAACATTCATAAAAAAAACTAAACCTACACAAACTACACAAAACACATAACTACACAAAAGCAATGACAACTACAATCCTGAACTAAAAGGAAGCAAAAATATTGCTCTGGCTGGAGTCAGGGCTGTAATGAAATTTCAACAAAAAATGATTTTTAAGACAGTTGAGGGTGGAATCTACAAGCAAAGCTGAAAATCCAGCCCCTAGTTATCAACCCATTCCATACATTCTGTATCTCTTTGTAGCAATCTTCCATTTTCCTTAAGTAACTGTACTTGATATGTATTTTGATTTTCATATATACACAAATCTCTTTCTAGTCTTCTCTTTTGCTTAATGTGATTTTCTTCTGAGAAAAATGGGGACAGACTGAGCTGATGTGAGGCTATATACCTGAGAATGCAATGAGATGTTAAGTCAGGTTCCCAGAGAGAACTCTGTAAATGCCTGCTTCATTTCTGACCAGAGTAAGTACAACATTTTTTGGAGAATGATGACTGGGCTAAGTTTGATCATCAGTAGGTGCCTGGTGCCCTGGCTTGTATCTAGCAGTGCTTTCAAGCATGCAGTCTGAGTAGGACAACACAAACGGCTGAAGTTAAGCTCATGTATAAATATTCTCACCACATTTTGGTTGGGAATCTTTCCAGAATCTGGCTAGGAATGTTTGAGTGTCTCTGTTCAGCAGTATGCCTAAACCAAGCAGAGCTTCCTCTGCTACCTAGTAGGACATTGAGCCCTGTATTTGGTTTGCACAGGCACATTATCGTGTTTGTGTGTGTACTGCTCATATGAATATGGTGCTTGAATCTTTGACCACTTAGTGATAGACTCTCAATAACTTAATGGCAGATATGCCAAATATCTGCAGCTTCATTTTTAGGACCGAAGTAGAAGGCATTATACGGAGTAGTCATTTCTCAGACAGCCCTGCTTCAGGCAAAGAAACAAAAAGAAAAACTGATCAATTTCCCCAGAGCTCAGTAACAGGGGCCATCCTTTCTTGGTAAAGTCCATGGGGGCAGAACTTGTTTTGTGGATGTTTCCAGAAGGTACCACTAATGTTTTCTATTTTCCCTTCTGGTAGTACAACAAGGGAGGTTAAATGAAAATCTGAAGCTATATCTTCATGCTTATGTTACCTTTCAGACTTGGCTAAGACCACTGGTGTCCAGGGATAACACAGCACTGTACACTTGAGTGACCAGCCTGTGATCGGCAAGACAAACATTTCCAACACTGCTCTTGTTTAGTCAGGAGAAAACAAACAAAGAAACAAAACCAACTGAGACTCTTTCAACACGTGTGGTCCCTTGCATGACCCAAGCAAGGGGATATCTACAACAGTGTCTGCCTTGTCCAAGAGAATTGGTTTCTCTAGCAGAATGGGAGTCATACACAAGAGTTCTGGATGTCACCAATGTGACCAAGAGAGCTGCCCTGCCCCAGGAAGATGGCATGACTATTAAGCCAGTCTGTCTGTAATATTCCTATGCAGCATGGGGATCTTTGCTGCCACACGCAGTGAATCATGCATTAGGCCAGGACTCTGAAGGCAGGGATGGATCTGTGGGCTTACACGCATCAGGAAGTCCAGTAGTACTGCATCTGAGCATCTGGCTCTTATCGGGCACCTGAGCATTTGAGCATCTGCCTCAAATTGGCAGGGGCAGATGTACAGGCTGAGCAAGCGTGAGGCTCTCATGGATGGGGCTGGGACAAGAAGATGAGGAAACTGCTGAAGTTCCTTGGGGAACACTGTAGAGTACTTCAGAGTTTTCCTACCACTCTGTAAGCAAAATATTTAAAACTTAGTTTCCTAGCTTTCCAGTATCTACTTTTAAAAAATATAATCTTTTTTTTTTTTCCCCTGCATTTCTCTACCGTATCTTCAATCAAAGTGGAAAAAGGGTTTTTCTGTTTGGTTGGTTTTTGTTTTTGTTTTCATGGGAATTTCATTAGCTTTTTGATAAAGTTGTCAAGGAAAAACACTGGTACTCTGCCATATGGAAGCATTTATTCACCACCAAGTATGTAAATTAGATTACATCCTCAATGGCAGCTGTGCTAATTAGCATATCTTGGTCTCCTGCTTGCTAGAACTGCACCCAAAGTTAGTCTGGTTTGTTGTTGTTGTTTTTTGTTTGTTTGTTTGATTGTTTTTTCCCTAAGTTACTCTTGGGGCCTTCACAGAACCCTGTGACCCAACTAGATCTGTCTCAGATCCCCACAAGAGTCCCTCTGGGGATTAGAAACTCCTCACAGCATTTGCCCTCTGTCGGGGTTTTTCAGGCCGAAGAACACAGCAGGGCTGAGGAGATTAGCAGGAACCCCTTGGGAACAGAGGAGCTCTGCTTCACAACATGGCTTTAAATGTTGGCTGGACTTGTTAGATGCTTAGAAGCTCTGCAAGAGCCCTCAAGTTAATTAGGTGAACTTGCCAGAGCCTGTCAGACACTTGGTGATCGGCACTGGATCCTTCAGACTTTTGGCAAAGTGTTGGGGCAGCGACATGCCAGTGGAAGGCTCTGGCTGTGCTAAGTAACCATGAGTACATTCCCCCAGAGTTACTGCCATTTCTTGGAAATAGCAAAACAAACAAACAAACAAACAAAAACAATCAAACAAACACAACAGAGCCTTCCTGAGCTTCATAGCAAACCAGGTCTGATTCTTCTGGCCTTCCCTGACACAGACAGTGGTCAAAATACACAATTTTTCCAACCCTGTTGTCTCAGATTTGACGGAATAATTTATGTTGGTTAAAATAGCAGCCTCTCGCACCCTAACTTGACACTTTTGGACAGTATTAGAAAGCAATGATGGTTTGTTGCCTACCCATTCTGAAAATCCCTGAAGTTTGAGACTTTACAGCATGTCTGGCCATGCCATAGAAGCCTACATGTTTCAGTATTTACAACTTTGCTGGCTCAGGATGTTCTTGTTTCATTTACCAAAACAGCCAACAAAGGTTTTAGTCAGATACTTAAGCACAGAGCTCAAAACGAACCCATACTAAAGCCAAATAATGATACCCAGCTTCAGCAGCCCAAGGTGTCATTTGATAGGATGATGGGTTAGGAGGTTGTAAGGAGATGGTGTCATGCATTTGTATGGCATTGATACAAAAGGCTTGTGACCTAAGATTCAGGTTCATCAGTGCTACTCTAAAATTACAGCTATTGTGAATTGATGATGGAAAGGTGATTCTTGTGACAGTATTAATTCTTCAGGAAACTTGTCTTGAATCAGATGTATGCACAGAACAGGTCAGTCATACTTAAGGGAATGAAACATCCATTTTCTTAAATTAAATCTCCTTACATTTCAAACGTCATTGCCTATCAATGTAAGAACATGTATCTCCTTTCCCTCTGTGAATGTACTTTTGCTTTCTTCCTGTTTGGTGCCCAGTCTCCTTGAACATCCCTGCCCAGTCACTTTTCCTTAATTGGCTGTAATTTTTTAGCTGACTTGTAGAACTTAGAGTGAAAATACACTTTCTCATACTCACTTTTAATTAATGCTCTGTCTATGCAGAATGACTCATTAGTTTGGTATTAATTTTTATGTCAATGTCAGTGCAGTTAAGTCTTGATACTTAACGGCATCACAGAACAGAAGTTAATGCATATGGGGAAATTCTAAAGTGCAGTGGAAATAGCTGCTTCCTCAATTTAATGTTGTTGATGCTGGGAACTGGTTAGATTAAATATTAATTAAAAGGTTAACTATGACCCCTTCACTACATCATTTCTTCACTTTCTGCCTATGGGCCCATTTATTTACTCAGCTAAGTACTTGTTATGTCATTGCAGTTCAGGACACTACTTACATCTGCACTTAACTTCAAGTACGTACTGAAGCACTCTTCCAAATATAGATGCTTTCTCAAACCGGGTCTTTAATTTATATATCATGACATTTTTTCTTCAGTTATTACTCAACAATTATTTTATTTATTTAAAGACCTGTAGAAATGGGAATATTAAAAGAAAAAAGAAAAAAAAAAAGTAGTGAGCCTTTTTTCTTCCCAAATAATAATTTAAAAAATCTCGTTTTATTAACACCAAAAGCCAGATGTTCTTTGCTATTTTTAAGTACCCTGAGTTGTATCAGCTCACTGAAGTTTAATGCTAGGAAGAGCAATCAAGTATTCACAAGGTTTGATCTTGGTGTTAATTTTTTTGCATTAACCATAAAACAGTTTGTTCTCTTGAAAATAACAATTTGTGTGGTGGTTAGACTCAATAAAGTGAAAGACATTTTGCAAACCATTTAGAGGATGTTTTCACTTATAAACTACTCTCACAGAGGCATCTGGGGATTCCTAAAATAAACTTCTTTGAATTATACTACTAAATGAAACTCAGATATCATGGCACATTGCTTTTCAAATCTATGCTATTGTACAAATATTCATATTGCAATCTGCCAATTAAAATAGTTTTTTTGTTGTTGTTGTTGTTGTTGTTTTTTTTCAAAATGCAAATGTTAGTACAATGAGCCTTGGGAGTTCTGAGCAGCATAACTACAGCAGCAATGTTTGACTACCTGTATTTTGTTTGACAGGGCTTACCACAGGGGCAGGGGCCAGATCAGGGGTTGCAAAACCCTTTTCCATTGCAGTGAGAAAACCAGATCCAAAGAAGAGTTTCACTGACTGCTCAGTCAATCATTAAACTTTTTAGCTCTTGCTATGTATGCAATATTAGTAACACAGAAAAATGAATCTGGGGAGAATAGACTTGCTGAAATAAGTCATAGTTGCATACCACACTTTTTTTTTTTTTTTTTTTTTTTAAATGAGGTATGGGGCATTGCAATTCTGCTGGAAAATAGTAAAAGTCAAACTCTTCCACACTGAAACACGCAAAAACCTTGTGGTAAGTCAGGGTTTGTATGCTGATCAGGTGCAAAAGTTAATTTTTGTTCAGGTAAAGCTTGTCACAGCAAGGTTATGATAGCTTTATTTTCATCAAAAGAGTGACGGGTAGTAATACGGCAACTAACAAGTTCTAATAGAAGTCAGCCGTAACAAAATCTCAAGTTCAGAAAGTTTATTTATTTGCTGGAAATATTTTCTACCACACACTAATACGCAAGTCTATAGATGTGTGTAGTCAGGCGTGTGCATGGGAATGCGCTCCGCTTCCACACAGATGGGCATCAAATTTTGTGAAACAACCCATCCGTTGAAGATGAGGCAATGCTTCTTCATCCTTAGCCATGGCCTGGTCCCCATCCAGGCCTATCACCATGGATTTGCCAGTAGTGCCTCAAGCTAAACCACAGAAGAGACTTTGAGATAGATCTTTTTGGTCGATGTCTTTTAGGGTGAAACTTTTGACCCTTTGAAAAGGGCTGTATTCTCTGAACAGCACAATAGCCAGGACCTCGTGGACTTCACGGTCTTTGAATATCTGCTCTCCCTTTTCTCACTTAAATGACATTGGGTACAGGTCCTCCTGGCTAAAGCTCCTTCTCCTCTGTTACAAGCCCTCTGCCATGCTGCTTTGTGCTTTGGACACTTGCATTTCCTCCTGTTAAAACCAGAGATCTGCAGAAGAACGTAGATGTCACGTTGCAGGCAGCCTTGAGCAGCAGCAAGCAGTGTGCCGGTGCAGGACACATGTCACATCTTGCTGGAGTTGGCTGGCTGCAGCTGGAAAGATTCTGAGATAAAAAATAAAAATAAAAAATAAAAAATCACGCATTGCAAGGGTGCCTAGGAAGAATAGTGAGCATGAGCTGCCTCCTCTTGTTTCCCCTTAACCATACCAGCCCTCTGCCCCAGGGATGCAGTGCAGTTTTTGTTTGTCATGAAGCACCTTCCCCAGCAAAGATTTTGGTGAGTGGCACGTATGTGGCCAGAGCGTGCCGTGGGAGATTACGGCAGGCTGATATGAGAGATGATATCAGAGATTAGTTAACCGTATGGGCTGAGTCCCGGGGGAGGTGTGTGAAATGAATCAGATTAAACAAAATTGATAATGTGAATACTTAATCAAACAGACAAAGGTAGTCTGCACAGCTAATTAGGGGCAAATAGAGCGTCCCTCTTGTACCTCATTTAACTGACAAATTGTGCAGACAGTTTTAATGGGAGTCTGTTTAGCAAAGAGAAGGCTGTACAGTTGACAGCTTGGCAAAATGTGGTTTCTGTAACACCACATGATGCTTATGGAAATTAGCCTGGTGCAGCTGAGCTCCGAGTAGGTGAGAGCTGCCCAAATTCTAGTAAAATGGTAAAATGGACCTTTTGCAGGCCTCTGCTCCTGGCTTCTTAAAGGGGCCAAACGGCTTTTCTGCAAGTAGAAAAGGAACAGTTGGAGAAATGTAAAGGGTTCTTGTGATAACAGAAAGGATCGCACTTGCAGCTAAGGCAGATAACAAATCCAAACTGCGTCACCCTAGCTTATTACAATTTTCTGTTTGTATTCTTTGTAAAAACAAAGTTATTTTCACAGCTTCTTGGGAGGCAGGTAAATATGAGTTACTGTCAGTGTTTTACATGTGAAGAAAACCACAGTGCAAAATGATCAGCTGAGTCCTGTGATAGGAGCCAATGCTGGGGCCGGACTGAGGACTGAGGAATTGGCCAAACCTGGGGCCTCAGCCCATCTTCTGCTCCAAGAGGGTCTCCGCTGTGCTGTGGAGCAACTTGCCAAGACAGTAGGTGTCCAGTTTCTTAAGCCCGGAATAACATAAATATAAAGGTTTTCTACATTTTCTGGAAAACCCTTCCTCTGTTTCTGCCCCCTGTCCTTCTCCAAAATAACTGTATCCCTTCATCCCCTTGCCTTGTGTGTCCTCAAGGCCCAAACGCCTATACCTCTTCCAGAGGAGGATGAAGAGGAGGTTTGGCTATGTTGCTGAGTCTGACAAGAAGCTTTATAAACATGAGCTGGAGAGTGGGCCCTTCAGAGAAGTGAGAGAAGTGGCCAGCCGTGAGCCCTTCAGAGAAGTGGCCAACCCTGACAAGCACTAAGTGGACTTCGCCAGAACCTACATTAGAAGTTGTTGTTGCGCTGACATAGGGAAGTAAACTTCCAGTAAGACAAGGCCCTTGCTGGTAAGGGGAGCACAGCTAAACATGTCTTAAATTTGTGAGATTGTATTTAGGCGTCTTCTCTAGTTTTGAATCTGCATTGGTTTGTAGATTGTCATTTCTAGCTTGAAAAACAAGACTTGCAAGAGGTTTAACAAGCAAAGCTCTTTGTGTTGGTTCTGCTCAAAAGGTTGCTCTGCTTTGTTCTGAATATGCCATCAGTAGCAATAGGAGGAGACCTGCTATCCTGGTCAGACCAGCTAAGGATGGACTAGGTTTTGCTGGGACATGGCACCCCCTGTGAGAAGACAGGGAGCTCTGCTGCAGACAAAAATATGTTTTTGATATGAAATGTTCTAAGAAATAGAAAGCCACTAGGCAGCACTGATGCAGCACTTCAACTCACCAAAATCTGTGAAGCCTCTATTTTAATTTCACCAACAGCTATGATCACAAAAATCTGATGACCGTGTGTGAGCGTATCCGTGGGTGTGCACAGACGTGCTGCATTCACTCAAAGCCAAAAATTTTGATCATAAAATCAGCGTACTGTAATGCTTAGCAAGTGAGGGGTCTGAGGCAGTGATGCAAACACTGACTTTCCACATGATGTCGGTCAATTCACCTAACTCTTCTGTGCCTCAGTTTCTAAATCTACCAAACAGGATTGCCATTGCTACCTCAGAGCATTATTATGAAAAAAATGCCATCCACGGCACAAACCCTTGTAGTGAAGCGCGGGATCTGGTAGGGGTGAAATTCCTAGCTAATGAAAACTGGATAACACAGTCAAAATTGTGTGTTGAAAGTGTCACGGAAGAAATCGCAAAGTTCAGAGAATTTGTGACTTCTGCTTTTGTGATTCATTTGGGAATCACATTAACTTCTTTCCCTTCCTGCTCAGTGGAGCTTGTCACCTCAGCACTACAAGGTCGTCAGCAGAAAGAAAAATTGAGTGTCATCATCTTCACGGTAGCATGGAGTGTTGTCACATTTGACATCTGACTTATGCTTCAACATCATCCCCTGTTAAAGGGCATAAGTTTATGATGGAACATAAAGACGGTTAACACATGCCCTGAACTGAGCATTTCAGGAGTGAAGTGCATTATAGATGCCATAAAGCTGCAAAGACAATGCACCGCCTGAAGTTACTGCTTTGGCTGAATTCACTCGTGGAGCTCTCCTTGTAGAGCTCTGTCCTTGCAAGGAAATCCACAATATCAAATTTATAGAGAAACTAATTAAAAAGTGGGAAAGAATGGAAAAGATATAATCAAATCAATAGTACATGCCAGTTACAAAACATAAAATTGGATCCTTGTATAGATGCAGGTTAGTTTGGCCTTCTTGTGCTATTTTTCTTTCTTTCATACCTTCCCAAGGAACCTTCTTAATATGTGAAGCTATCTGATCCATTCATCGAATAGTTTCATGGTTTGCCTCAGAAGTCTGTAAACCTGGACCTGACAGCAGTTCCTATCCTGTCTCCTTAGTGAGTAACTCTTTTTACCCTACCTTCACTAATGTGAAATGGGGAAATTTCCTACAGTCATGCAAATGTTTGAGTGAGGGAGTTAACATCTGTAGAACAAAAGAAAGGAAAGGATGAACAAGAGAATGAAGGAATGAGCAAACAAAGGAACAGAAGAGAAAGGAATAAAAAATCTATGGGGAAGGTGAAGGCCCTGAATCCCTCTCCTATACCACTGAGGAGCAGCCATCCTTTCAGGTGGACACAATCCACTTTTCATGGTGGCTCTCACACAACTGAAAAGGCCTTTGGGAAGATGGAGGTTTCATTTTTTTAACTTCTCTAGCTTGTTAAAGCCCAGGTAAATCCCACCAGCTCCCTCACTAAATGCTTGTCTGAGCAAAAGTTTTTCCAGAGCATTTCATGAGTCTCACATAATTGAAATAGGAGGGGTTTTGGGCCTGCTTCAATAGAGCGGTTTGAGTTAATTGATAAACCTTCTCTTTTTATTATCAGTGTTACCCTTCTGTCTGAAAGACTGGGAGATTTCCTTATGGGATTTGAGCAAATATTGAAAATTGCAGTGGCAAATTAGCAGGGGCCACAAACCAGAAGTGACAGCTCAAGGAGGCTGGTGGAGGCAGTGTGGCAATCCCTTCCTGGTAGCAAATGGCCAGACTTATCATATGGACTAATCACAACAGAGCCGGTGAAATAATGGGCACCAGATGTTAGCGCTTTGTAGACGTTGGCTCTCCGGAGAGTTGCTCCGCTCCACGAGATCCCCGGGAGCAGGAGCGTGGCTTGCTCAGCTATTAGCAGGACAGGGGGCTGCTGGACAGGACCTTTTCCACATGTCTAATTGGTGACACAGTCCCTTTCCCCAGCTTAAGGAATATTTGCATTCGTGAGGAGCATTTCCATGGCTTGTAAGCCTCAGATTCATGGTACTTTTTTTTTTGTTAGGAGAGATCCTCATGAGTGAGTGAGAAGTAGTCGTGCAATAGATCAAATCACCAGGGTTTGCCTCCACAGAGGTCTTTAATAGGGATTCTTCTTCACAAAGTGCTGAATACAGCCCTGCAGGCCTCAGCAGTGCAGCAGCAAAGATTTTTCTGGCATGGTGGGTAGGAGGGAATGGACTGGGAATGTGTCTTACCCCAGAGGCTTTGCAGAGAGTCCAGGAGCTGCAAATCCAGACAGGGAGTGAAGTAGACTCCTCTCTTGCTCTTGCATGCTGCGCTCCCACACCAGGTCTGGCCACCATCTAGCCTTATAGGATTAGCTTATGCCTCTCTGGTTATTTGAACTAAGCTTGCTCAACAAGACAGAGATTTGCAGCTAAGCCTCTGCTAGAAGCACTGCCACCAGCACCAACAGCAGCTGCAGCTTGCCATGCTGTGTGTGACATGGATGGACTGCATGGACTGTGTGCAGGGGATAAAACCTGGCTGGGTGGCCAGGAGGGTCTTGATACAGCTATTTACAGTACTGCAAACCCATCTCTGCTCTTTATTTCTTAGTTTCCCCTTCCCCTGAGGTGGGCTGATGCTGAATGGCCATGGCTTTGGTCTGATGGAGGGGAACTGTGTCTCCTATGTGGTCTGTCCATCTCCCAGCACACGCTTTTCCAGGCTTTTCTGTGGGCAAAGACACATCTCTGCAGAGAGAGAGAATAACACAGATGGCCCTTCAGGATCCTGAGCAAACAGTGGAAGCTCTTTCAGGAAGTTTTGCAATCTCCTTTTCAGCCAAATCCTGAAAAAAATAGCAGGTCCTGACCACTGTGTCAGAAAGCAGAAGCACAGGCAGTCCTGTCTCTGCTTCTCAGTGTCCTCCTTGGCTGAGAAGAAAGGTACTCTGATGAGGAAGACCTATGATCATAACTTATAAAGAATATAATAAGTACAGAACTACAGGAACAACCTCAGCCTTAATAGAAAAGCATACTATGCAAAGCAACAGAAAGCTTATTGACATGTTTGTCATTTGGTTAGAACCAAATTAATTTGGATGCCTACTTCCTGAAAAATGTCCTTACTTTTTACCATCACAGTCTACAAGAAGCTCTATTAACTTCCCTTCTTTTTCTGCATTAAGATTTCAGTGGTGGTATTTATTTATAAAAATATGAGGTTTTCAGAGGAAGTATTTTTAGCAATTTGTGTGCGTGTGTGAGCTTAGAAAAGCTGACTTGGTGGAGACAGAAGAACTGACAGTTCCCATTTAAATGCCAAATATCTCTTCTTAACTTCAATCTGCATCTAAAACAACAACAACAACAAAATCCCTGCAAGACACGGACATTCCTTGCAGTCATTAGCACCATTTCTGTGGTCCCCCAGGAGTTGTAGTTTTTTCTTTTGACATTTGAGATCAGACGATCAATCATCAATCACGTCCCCCTGTATCTAGACTAGCAATCAATTGCCACTCTCAGGCATATGCCAGGGACATCTTTCCCTCCCCTCTACAGGATGCATTTCAACTTGGAACAGCAGCTTAGCCTTTGCAACAGAAACCAGCAGCCTGAGGATGGCTGGCCGGTGTTTGCAGGAATGCCTCCACCAGAGCAATGAGAAGGGAAGAAGTCAGAGGGTTTCTGTCAGCTCCTGACAGTGGCAGGTCCCCCTTTTTCCTACATTTCCTGAAAAGCTGCTTTTCAAGCCCTGGCAGAGCCATTACCAATTCTATGACTGCTTCTCCCTGCATTTGGGGCCATCTGTCTTTACTTCTTCCTTTCTGAAGTGAGAAAAGAAAATTATTTTCACATTAGCAACTCATTAAATGGCCCCAAATTTGTAGCACTATCACTGCTGGAGCCAAACCCATTGTTTTTACACTTCCAAACACCTACTTGGAGGCATTGTTAGGGGAGTGGGGGCTGGCTTGCAGGACCTTCTGTCATGCACATGGGCAAGTGGGTGGGGTGGAGCCCTGTCACCCCCATCCATCATTCTCCATCAATGTCACCACCACCTGCAGAGGCATTACCGCCAGTCAGTCACTCACTTGGCCATTTATTTCTGTCCATCAATGTGAGCAGAAGGAGAGGGTATTGGCACTCAGGATCAGAGCCAGTAAGATGTTTAAGGGATATTTACAGCAGCTGAGATATTGAAGAACACCTTGATGACTTAGGGAAGTTGCTCTTTGAGCTTGGTTTCCCAGGACAAAACCCCCTCAGGAGGTCAGTACAGTGTGGATGCTCACTGTGCAAATGCCCAAGGCTGTTGCTGATTAATCTGTGCAAAAAATGCAGTACCTTTGGCCATTGAAAGGCAGAAAAGCAGTTTCAGCAGAATCTGTCCTCAGGGGTGTGAGCGGAGTGGCTGAAATCCTCTTTGGGAGCAGCTCCAAGCTCCCCAGACCTCGCTGGCAGGATCAGGTGGTGGATGTGGTTCCCTCTCTCTATGACTTTTCCTGTCCTGACGTGGTCCTTGGGAACTGAATCTGCATTTCAGGGGTTGAGCAAACATTTCCCATGTTGTGTATGAAAAGCCTTCTGGAATCAGAGGATATTAATCAATTCTAAATGTATCATTCCTTACCCTTAAACATCAGAGGTTCTTGTGTATTTTCAAAGCTTCCCCGAGCCCTTCTGTTCCTGGAGTTAATCACTGTGAAATGAGGCCATGTCACAGCATAGCTTATTAGGGGAACTGGTGTGTTTCCATTTGTTTGGATTTGTACTGAAAAGGGTTTATCATGGGGACTGTGTGTTAACAGTCTTGTCCTCCCTGGGCTGGTTAGCATTTAGCAAGGAGTGTCTGACAAAGCTCTTGGGCCACTGAGATCCACAAGGTGCCTGTGGCTGGCACAGATACCTCATTAGAAAATCATTTTTTCCTATCATGATAACAAAGTGCAGAGCAGCACTGGCAACATACTTTCGTATGGGAAAGCACACAAAAGGAGACAGCTGAAAGAAGCTGTGCTTTTCTCCTGTATTTCCAGCCCGACAGAATAATCTTCAAAGGGAGCAGCCTTGCTTGTTCACGTGCCCTCCTCGCCTGAGTTGCCTGAGTGGCTCCCCATGCACCCACAGCCCACAGGGGCAAGCTAGCCACCAGGTGAACCATGCTGGTGGCAGCACTCCTTCACTCACCAGTTTGTTTTCCTTCTGTGTGCCTCAGAAGAAGTAGGTAAATAAAAATAGTACCCCTGGACCACAAGCTGCAGCTCCCCTGCAAGCATTCCTGAGACCTCATTTCCAGGCCAGAAGAGCCCCGTCTCTTTATTTTGGCAAGGGATGGGAAGGAGCTGAAAGCAGAGCTGAAAAGCAATTCCAGCCTAGGTCCTCTCTCTGATTGCTTGCACAGAGAAAGTGAAGAAATAGATTTGCAAGGGCAGAAGTTGGAGCAGAGCAGCTTTGCACCTGTAACTACTGCAACTGCACCTGCTCAAATACTGCATTGATGAATGCTTGCAAAGAGCCTAAATAGTCGCTGTGGCGATGGAGAGTGATGCTGAGTGAGCCTTGCCACATAACCAAGGGACATACAAGCACCTTCATCCACATTGCCAAAGCTAATGCAAAGCAAAGAAAAAAAAAAAAAAAAAAAAAAAAAAAGGCAAAGAACAGATTTCAAAATCTTGGGCTTATTTTTCTTTCCAATTTTTTCTTGCCAATCATCCCCCCATTTGTTTTTTCTCCTTGTATCACCATGTAGATTAGAAAAAGGAGGAGGATGGAGGGGAGAGAGAGACAGAAGGTAAACAAGCAGCATGGGAATAGGAAAGGTCTGAGAGCCAAGGACTGGAAATACTCAAATTACATACTTACATCTTGGAAACTTCTGTCTCTTACACAGACCAAAACTTTATGCGCTGATTTCCACTTTCAGATAAGTTTTTGCTTGTTTGTTTTTCTTTCTTTTTTTTTTTTTTTTTTTTTTAAAGTAATCCTGGTACAAAAATTTGGTCTGATCCTTGTCACATATTAAAAACTGGCACTTCGTACTCATGTCATTCCTCAGTAACATGGCATCAAAACCTTTGGCAGAAGCACAGCAGATGAACTCATTTTAATCACTCAGCTTCGAAGGGGAGCTGCCAGAGAAGAGTGCCAGGCAGATGACCGCTGCAAATGCGGTGCTCGCAGTTTTCTGCTGGGAGGTCTGAATCCCCCCTTTCCTGTGTGTGCAGCCCAGCCATGCCAGAACCAGAAATTCTGGGTGGTAGGTGCATGAAGGGGACTGCAGACCATAAGACAAAGACCACCAGGCAAAGCTAGCACATTCCAGCAATACTGTCATCCATTCAAGGATACTATAAATGTCCTTTCTGTTGAAGAAACCAACTGCCAGATTAGACCGGGGCCATTTTTGCCACAGGCATTGGCAATAAAATTATGTTCAGCAAATGCTGATTCACTGTGGCTTGGATAAATGTTCAGAAGTGTGCAAAGGTACTAAGCCTAATTTCAGGCACTCTGAGAACCATTATTTAGCCCTCCAGAAAGCTCTGGCTTTCTCCTCTACCTATACCGATGGGCTATCTTAACTTCAGGCTATCACATACTTAGCCTCTTGTGGTGATGAAACCCAAAAAGAGACACAGAGCAGAGACCTCCTGCTTAAGAGATGTGCACCTCACAACGAGGTGGTGTAGAAGAGGCTGCCTACCAGGCTGAAGAGGACACACATCAAAGGAGAGATGCTGATCCTACCTAATTTGAGCTGTGCAGTTGTGCTCTCAGTTCGTCACCACAGCCCCATTCGGTCTCTGCCTGTCCAGAGGGTCCTTGCTCTGTCAGGGTGGGCAGGTCTCAGGGTGGGGTGAATGGCTACCTGGGGAGTATTCTTATTTCCTACCATCTGCAGCAAGAAGGTACACCAGACATGAAGGAACAAGGCCAATCTGGTAAACTCTAGGCGGAATAATTTATCCGAGACATTGAACATCTGGGTAATTTCTATGACTCCCCAGATTGAAACAGAACTTTTTTTTTTTTTTTTTTTTTTTTTTTTTTTTTTTTACATGCAGCAGACCTGGAATATACTCATATGAGGACTGTCGGTGACATCTATACTATATAAAATAGACCACCACTGTGTTTTCTGGCTCCAGGTTTAAGCCCATATGATTAAACTCTCTTCTCCCAAACCCTCATGACCCAGTTGTTCATATCCCCTTCCAGGAACACACCCTGCTTCATACTCTCCCCCCAGACCAAGTTATTGATTGCCTAAGAAAGCACTACCTGATTCAAACAGAGCCTTGAGACACCTACCACACAAATATACAACAGTAAAGTGTACCTACATATGGGCATGATTGGATAATGTCAGATGGATGACCAAGAGAAGTCTTTCTCCAGTTAAAGAAATGTATTGGATCCATAGATTAGCCTGCTGCATTCAAGAAGACTCCTTTCAGAGACTGCTGGGCCAATATGCCAACCATTAGGAGATGGCAAATCATTCGTGTAAACTAACACAAAGGTGAGCTCAGGATAAATATTGGGAACTGCAGCGTTCAGAGCAGGGATTTAAATCCCTACTCAGAGCAGGGATTTAAGTCCCCAGGACACTGCTCAGTGAGGGGCTGAATGCTTGAGAGGGATGCTCACTTTTTCCAGGCAGGAGCCAGAAGTATGCCTCCTGACCAGGACTGTGCTTCTGCACCCTGTCTCACGAATTAGGTGGATCCAGCAGTTCCAGGTGGGTTCCGAGACTCTTGTTCTGTCATGTCCAACAAGAGGCAATATAATCTCACGTGTCAGAAGGGTTAAATGGTTTGTCCTGCTCTTGGTCCTAGATGGCTCTATTTACATGGTTTGGTAGCTGCTAATATTCCTTTCTGGTGGTTCTTTACTGCACTGCATTAGGCTTGGGTGAGGAAAAGGGGAAAATCAGTGGTAGGAATTGTCACAGGCATCAGGGAAAAATTTTTGCTGTGATCCCACCATTACTCTTTCCTTGCACCAAGCTGAGTTATGCAGCATGACAGGGGACAGGACACAAGTTTTGGTGGCAGTCAAGAGCATTACACCTCATACAGCTAGAGAAGGTGTTGGAGTCAGGGAGATGTTCCTCCTGCCCCCAACCCAGAGGGATGAGTACTCAGCTCAGTTCCTTGGTATCTCCAGCAATCTTTTCAAAGGTAAACTTGTTCATGGATAAGGAGACCTACAGATGGAGGTCACTGGCCTGTGTAGCACACCCAAGGCAGAACACAAGGATTATAAAATACAGCCTCAAGGTAAAAATACATCTGTAACTTCACGGTCAATAAGCACAAATCAGTCATGCTGGCTAAAGCCTGCTGCGCTCTCACATTGCTTTCCTTCCTCTCCCCCACTTCCCTCCTCGACGAAAACACCTGAGAGCAAAGGCAGCCCATTGCCTGGCACCCGATTCGTGAGGCACCCTTTGGGGAGGTGCTGTTTGGACAAAGTCCTACCCCGTGCTCCATTTCTGGCAGCCCGTGCGCAAATAAAAGCATCTGAAAGCAAGCTGGACTCTTGCCTAGCTGAAATCTGGATTGGCTTATCTCGGGAAGAAGGAGAGGCTCACGGAAATGCTCAAAGCTTTCTGAATACTGCAGCAGACTCCAGCCCTGCTGCACGGTGTGGAGGCGGTGGGCTGGGAGATGAAATCTGCGGCCCGGTCTCCATGGTGTATTTGTCCCCCCAGCAAATAAGGTGTATGTCTTTTGTCCCTTACTGACTCCTGGCCTGTTTTGTTTGTGGTCACATCAAATGCTAAATTGCCCTTTAGAAAAAAAAAAAAAAAAAAAAAAAAAAGAGCAGGATGAGGCCCAGAAGGAGGCAGGAATGTGCCGCCTGAACTGCAGCGCAGACCCGCTCTGGGTCCCTTTTGGTGATGCTTTGGAAGTGATGCCTCCTGTCCTGCTACTGTCAGCTGGGGCCGGGGGGTTGTTTGTTTGGTTCGGTATTTTATTTTTTGCGCGTTATTATTAATTAATTTTTTTGTGGCCTTGATTGTAACTGTTTTGAAAGTAGCAGGCCCCAGAATTCATTAAAAGTGTGAAATGATGGGAGAAAAAGTGTGAAATTGTAACAGTCTGTTTGGGGTTGATTAATAGAAATTTCTCCTAACAATCCCTGGACCCTTCTGGGGGTCATTGGAACGGAGCAGCTGTAAAGACAGCAGGAGCAATTTAGAAGCTGCCCGATGGGGGCCAGGCAGATTTCGGAACAAGTGGGGAGAGTCCCATGCCCTTGTTCGGGCCAGTGGGAGATGATTGGCCACCACAGTGTCAAGTTAACATGCAGATGAGCCTGTGAGGAGCTCCGGCCCGGCCGTGAAAGGGTTATTTTGCTGTAAGGGGGGTTATTGTCCGTGTCAGTGTTTCCAGCCCTTGGGCAATGTCACCTTTGGAGCTGCATTGCCACATCTTGCTGGCGGTGCTTCTGCTAAACAGCAAAGTGCTCACAAGGAAAAAACACTGCTGTTGGAAGTCCGTGGTCGCAGCAAGGCTGAGGGGGAGATTTCTTTCCTTTCTTTCTTCCTCAATGACCAAAGAGTCACCAGCAATGGCCCATACTAGGGCTGGAAGCTGGTGGAGCTGGCCAGCAACGAGGCGCAGGGCACTGGGACGGGACGGCTGCATCGGCGAGGAGGAATGTTTCCCTGGCTCCCACCAGGCACCCCAACCTGAACCGCTGACTTTTTTTTTTTTTTTTTTTTTTTTTTTTTTAAGCAGCTCTACATAGCCAAATGCTTTTGCCCTAAGACAGATACAAAAGAAAACATCAAAGAAAATGTCCCCACACTGACATAAGGCTAGAATAATGGTGACCTAGTAGCTAAAGACTGGGACGAATACTGAAAGTAATTCACTCCCGTCCATAACAATGGGGCATGTGTGACAATGATATATACCAGGAGGCGAGGAGAGCCACTTTTGTTGGGCAGCGATACCCCACAAACCCAATTGTAGGGAGATCAATACTGTCATAGGACAATTATCAAAGACCATCAGCTCATCATATTTTCATACCATAAACAGCTCAAGGCGCCGGGGCTGCCTCTCCTGCCGAAAGCCCTGCGCGGAAATTTGAAGGGTGTGAAATCGACATGATTAATAATTATAGTTATTAGCACATGTACCAGCTGCTCATGTATGGCTTAGCCCATGATTTATGGGGCCATAAATGCCCATATCTGCTTCTGACGCGGAAAGGAGAGGGCACGCAGTCATGGGCAGAATGCATCGTCCCCGGTGCCAGGAGCTTCCCCCCACCCCGACAAAATTAAAACAACAGCAACGAAAATGGGCCAGAAAGTCACCCCTGCTCCACGGAAATGGAGGGAGCCCTTTTGTCTGCATGTCTGCCTTAACGGCTGCTGAAACCTGTCTGCTCAATGTCCCCAAAGCCTTTGAAGTTGGGATCCCAGCTAACAAGGGCTGTGGTTTTCCCTCCCCCCCCCACAACTTCATGCTGTTGCCAGGCTGCAAACAATCGCCATACATATTACAGATGAAACCACGAGGACCAACAACAGAAGAAGCAAAAACTAATTGTCTAGGTGCCAGAAGTTAAAGCTTTTGTTTCCAAATGTAATCCGATTCCCCTCTCTCCCACCTCCCCCCATCCACTTACAACGTGGCGCATCATGGAAAATGATTTTGCTTTGACACAATCTGAAAACGTGGTTTGAAATGACCACACATACAATATCACTCCCCTCCCTGTAAGAATGGCAGGACACTAACTCCTCTGAGGGTATTGCTGACTTCTTAGATTTTTTTTTTGTCTGTTTTTTGACTTTTTTCATGATGGTTGACTGTTGTTGACTTTCCTCTGGCAGAACAAGCAGGGTTAGCACTGCGGGGAAGTACCACGACCTGCCACTACACGTGGATGTGCAGAAGAGCTGCAGACCTATTTTTCCATAATGTCCCTAACGATGGGCTAATCCCTTCTCTCTCACAAATGAAAGTTGAAGTCAGTGCCCCATCCTAGAGGTGAGTTGGAGTCAGTGGTCACAGTGCACCCTGCTTCTTGGCAAGGCCCCATGCCGTGTGGAAGACAAACAGATTGAATGCTTTTAAGAGGATTCCATATACTTTTCCCACTCAGGGTGGAGAAAAGACTTGTGCTAATAAAATAACTTAGCCTAAATAATCTAATAGAACTGTTTTTTGTTTCTTTTCCTTTGGTGAACTGAGTATTTGGGGCCAATAAAGCTAGCCTGTGTTCACGTAAAAGATTTTGATAAAAACCTGATATATTCTAGGGAAAGAAATCACTTTTCATAAAAAAGTATGTTTACTCAGAAACAATCGTTTTCCACTGAAAAGCTGTTTTAGTGGAACAATTGACTAGTCTTTAAATTATGTCAGTTGACATATTCATAGAGTGCTCAACTATTATTATATCACTTTCAGTACTGAAGTATGCCCTTCAAAGACCTTGTGGGCATTTTCCTGAATGTATTTTTGGCTGTCATGCATGCTCAGAAAGGCCTGATTTTGAAGTGTAAGGTATCTGTGGTAATTTGGATGTCTGGTGTTTCTCATTTGCCCATGTCTTGCTGAATCTGTATCTTAATCAAGATTTTTGTCTCTGAAATTTTAAGCAGCTGTCCATGACATTGGCTGACAACCAAGCCAAACACGAGCTGTGCTCAGCTCAGACACCATCATTTGGATGAATGAAAGAATGACTGGGTGAAACATAGAGGCTGGGGGCAGGGGTCGCACTAAACCATCTAATGCTGCTTTTTCTGTCCCACATTTCATGAACCTAGTGAGACCACAGATGCAGGTGGTGCACTGTGTAGAGATGCCAGGCCAGGTTTGGATGGAGCACCTCCTGTGCCCTCAGTGGGCTGCCTCTCTTTGCCGAGCTCCCCACTGAAACCAGTGTGTGTCTTTGGAGAGAAGCAGCATTTCCTCTGTGGGACCAAAATGCCCTCAGTCAGTTCTGATCTGATGGGATTTGTTGACAGTACTTTTTTACTAATCCCAGTCTCCTAAAGCCTAGTCTCCTAAAATAACCCCAAAAGAACCATAACCACAAAGTTGTCTTCCATGTATGTGTGTAGAACAGAAAGCTGTGAAGACATGAGGCATATTCTCAACTGCTTCATGCAAACCTTCTCACCAGGTCTTGGCAAAGAAATCAGCACCAGAGATTCTTTATGCTGTCCCTTTGGACATCCATGGTAAATGGGAGTTGCAGCTTCTTCCATTACCATATTATATCAGTATGCAACATGAAACAATCAGATTTTTTTTTTTTCCAGAGATGAGTATATCTTCCCACAGATATGGGTTTATCTATATGTACCTTTAGAAATATCGTGCATATAAAAAAATATTAAATATCAATTTATAGTGGAATATTCCTTCCCATCATCCGCAAGATAACAAAAGTCATCAGCAAGTGTAAGTTTGCTCACTTTTTTGTGGAGAAGTCTATGGTAGAAGCCTATAAATAAATGTGTGTTTGAACATCTCTATGCATTCACATCTGTATCATATATACCTATATACAACACAATTTCCCCTCTGGAAACGTGGAAGAAGGATTAAATATAGTGACAAAAAAATATCCTATTCAGGGAAAGTAAGGTAAGCTAGATTACTTATTGATGCAGAAACTGTGAGCTGCAGGTGTATTTGTTGTTCTATTCAGGATGTAACACAAAGGGGGTTGTTCAGAAATGGTTAGCTATTGGTTATATTCAATCACTTACTTAGAATGACGCCTACAATTTTTTAATTGTTATACTCATTCACATATAGCCTGTTTAGATTCAATTCTCAAGCAATATAATAATAGGTATTATTTCAGTGAAGTAATACTAATTTCCATAGCTGAGATTTGGACAGGCTGATTTATTTTTCTTTTGCAAATTAATAGATTTTACAACATGCTGGTAATATCTGTTACAGGGTCAAGAAAAGGGAATGTGCATGTGGACAGCACATCTCAGAAGGCTCATCTCCTGCTACATAGCCTCCTCATCTTCTCTAAACATTTGCATTCGTACATCTTTATTCTCAGCAACTGCAGTGAGACCATTGCTGAAGGGTTTTGGTAGCTGGAACTGGGGAGAGAGGAGCACACAAAGAAGTGTCTTCTGTAGTCCTCTCCACTGACATTCCCTGAAATTCAGGTGGCATGAGCAGGTTTGGGGAGCAGTGACTGTTTGCCATTGGGCTTACCTCGGAAGAGGCTGGCATGGAAGAGAGGCCAGACCCAGTCGTACTGGGACAGAGGACAGAGAAGGAAGTCAGTGCTGATCTGGCAGTTGTGCCTTAGTATCTTTTTTTTTTTTTTTTTTTTTTTTTTTTCTCTAGAAAGGCAAAAGTTAATCAGAGGAGAGCATGCTCTCCTCTTCATGCTCTCCTCTTCATGCTCGCTTGGGAGAGTCAGCTCTGCCTAGACCACAATGAGGTCTGATGGCCTGTGGGGCTGAGGCTAAGCTTGCTTAGACAAACTCTATCAAGAGATGGGAAGGCTTCTCTTCCTGAGATCAGCCACACCAGTGATACATGGATAGATAGATAGGTAGGTAGACAAAAAGACAGATATGACGTGTATATGTAAATAAAAAACCAACATATACGTATAAAGGACATATATACATATGTCTTAAAGCCACTTCCAGACCTGTCATCGTCACTGCCTGTGTTTCACACATTACACCACAGACTGGTTGTGAACCTAAAGGCCGAGCCAGGAAGCTGGATTCAGGATGACTGCCAGTGTGCAAGGATGAACCCTGAGGATTTCTTTCCTCTGGAGCTGGGCCTTTTTTGGACACCTTGCTGTCCAAATCATGAAAGCATGGACAAACAGGTAGGGATCTCATTGCATAGAGGCAGAACAAAATGTCTTTCATTTTAACAAACAAACAAAGGAAAATGGCCTCCTCCCACCCTTCGCTTACTTCAGTGTTAATATTCTGATTAGACACTACTGGAAACACTTTCCTATAGACAACTTCACTTTTAACAGAAAAAATATAATGTAGCGTGCCCATAATAACAAGATTTCACAGATCGGGTACCTGTACTCATGGCAGGTGATACATAGGTGGAGCCACCGATGTAGTAGGATAATTCAGGGAAGTCTGTGAAAACTTTGGCTTCTGGCTATTTCACCTGATTTTATACCTGTTGAATCAGACAAACTGGAAGATATAACACGATTACACATTTTGTGGGGGTATAATTTTATGTAGTTTTTAGGGGAAAAGAAATGAGAAGAAAAGAAAAGAGAAGAAAAGTGGAGAAGAGAAAGAGAAGAGAAGAGAAGAGAAGAGAAGAGAAGAGAAGAGAAGAGAAGAGAAGAGAAGAGAAGAGAAGAGAAGAGAAGAGAAGAGAAGAGAAGAGAAGAGAAGAGAAGAGAAGAGAAAAGGAAAGGAAAGGAAAGGAAAGGAAAGGAAAGGAAAGGAAAG